>NC_080579.1:61315956-61617008 GCF_029962835.1 Magnolia sinica
AAGCGGTCGACGCCTCGTATCAGCATAACTCTTCTGCCTGCTCTGCGCTGTGAGAAGTCGACGTCGAATGATGTCAACCTTCTCTGAAGTCACCTGCACCAACTCTGGGCCAAGCAAACTACGCTCACCAATCTCTGCCCAAGAATGTGGTGCTCTGCACGGGCGACCATACAACGCCTCGTAGGGAGCCATGCCGATACTTGCCTGGAAACTATTATTATACGTGAACTCTGCATACTGAAGACAATCATCCCAACTGTCTTTGAAATCCAAAACACAAGCTTGCAACATATCTTCCAGGACTTGATTCACGCGCTCCGTCTGCCCATCTGTTTGCGGATGAAACGCGGTGCTGAACTTCAGTTTCACACCCATTGCTTCTTGGATACGAGTCCAGAAGATAGATGTAAAACGCGTGTCTCTATCAGACACAATCTCCAGGGGAACTCCATGCAGACGCACTATCTCCTTGATATACAACCTAGCCAACTCGTCTGCAGAGTAAGTGACTCTGATCGGTAAGAAATGCGCCGACTTCGTTAATCGATCGACGATCACCCAAATAGAGTCAAATCCCTTTCTCGTCCTCGGCAACCCAAAATAAAATCCATAGAGATGAAATCCCACTTCCATTCAGCTATGGGCATGGGCCGCAACAACCCGGGAGGTCGGCGATGCTCGGCCTTGACCTGCCGGCACGTGAGACAACGAGAAACAAATTGACAATCTGGACCTTCATATTGTCCCACCAATAAGACCTCTTCATATCTGATACATCTTCGTGCTACTGGATGCATCGCAAGTTTAGAACTATGGGCTAACTCGAGAACCTCACGTCTCAAGTCAGGGATGTCGGGAACACATAACCGGCCACGAAAACGTAGGCCCCCATCGAACTAACACTCCGGTCGGAGAGTTCTCATCTGTACCAACCCGCCGCCTCATCTTCACCAAAAGCTCATCATCCGCTGAGCCGCAACGATCCTCTCGTCGATAAGTACACGAATGTGTGCGATAACCTCATACGGCTCAACCACCGTAAGCTTCGCTCAAAATCACGCACGAACTCCAACATCTCCCACTCGGCTATCATCAGCTGAGCCGCAAACTCCAAAGCCTTCTTGCGACTCAACGCATCCGCCACAAGGTTCGCCTTACCAGGATGGTAAGAAACATCGAACTTGAAGTCCTTCAATGTTTCAATCCATGCGCCGCCTCATATTCAAATCACGCTGCGTGAAAATATACTTAAGGCTCTTGTGGTCGCAAAAGAGCTCGAACTCCTCACCATAGAGGTAATGTCTCCAAAGCTTTAATGCGAAGATGACTGCCACTACCAAGTCGTGCGTAGGGTAATTCTCTTCGTGTTTCCTTAATCGACGCGAAGCATAAGCAATCACCCCGTCCTTCCGCATAAGGACACAACCTGCCAACGCGAGAGGCGTCAGTATATAATATACTTAACCCCTTGCTCGCAATACTAGCACAGGGCGGACGTCAACTTGTCCTTTCACTAACTCCGCCCGCTCACTCCAAGCAAACTTCAAATCCTTCCGTGTCATCTGCGACGATCTGGCAATCTTCGAGAAGTCCCGAATAAAGCGTCGATAATATCCTGCAAGGCCAAGAAAACTCCTCACCTCAGTAACTGAACCAGGCTGCTTCCAGTCAGCTACCTTGGCAAGGTCGACAGCTATTCCCTCCTTGGACACCACATGTCCCAGGAACTTGACTTCCTCTTTCCAGAAATCACACTTCTTGAACTGTGCGAAAAGCCGATGCTCCCTAAGAGTACCCAAAACCGCTCTTAAGTGCTCCTCGTGCTCGTCCGGCTCGTCGAATAAATCAAAATGTCATCAATAAAGACAATGACGAATCGAAACAGAAACGGCCGAAACCCTGTTCATTCGATCCATGAACACGGCCGGTGCGTCCGTCGACCAACGACATCACAAGGAACTCATAATGGACAAAGCTAGTCCTAAGCGGTCTTCTGCACGTCCCCATCCTTGACACGCAATTGATGATACCCTGATTGCAGATCAACCTTGAGAAGTACTGTGCCCCCTTCAATCGATCAAACAGATCATCAATCCCGGGCAAGGGGTACTTATTCTTCACAGCATAACCTAGTTCAACTGCGATAATCAATACACAATCGCAAGGAACCATCCTTCTTCTTCACAAACAAAACAGGTGCTCCCCAAGGAGACACACTGGGCCGAATAAAACCCAATTCCAGCAAACCATCTATCTGCTTCCTCAACTCCTCCATTTCACTCGGAGGCATCCGATAGGTGGGTAAAGAAATGGGCGCCGCACCAGGCATAAGATCGATAGCAAAATCAATCTCACGCTGAGGAGGTAATCCAGGAATCGACTCAAACACATCTTCAAACTCCTGAACTACCGGCGTACTAACCAACGCCGATTCGGCCAAACTCTCCAACAGAGAAGAATAAAAATCAATACGAAGAGGGTAACTGACCTGAACTGGGAAAGTAACAATCTCGCCCTCAGGTCCATGGATCGTCACTGATCTAGCTTCACAATCAATCTCAGCTCGCATCCTCGTGAGCCAATCCATACCCATAATAACATCGTAGTGATAAAGCGGTGCGACTAGCAAATCAACACGGATCGATCCACTCCCCAGATCGACCAAACAATCCATACAACGCTTGCCCAAGGCAGAGGACATCCCCGTAGCGGTAGTAAGCATCACTCCATGCAGAGGAACAGATCTCAAACCCAAACGCCTAACTGCCGCATAAGAAATAAGAGAAGTAGTGGACCCTGTATCCACTAACACAGAAACGGGAATACCTTCAATATGCGCTGTCACCTCAAAGGACCTCGGCACCAAGTCAGACATAGGCGCTTCAGCTGAAAGCGCATGAACACGAGCCTCGCCGACGATTCGGCGGAGGAACCATGGGCCGATGAGGTGGCCTGAAGCGAGGTCAGTCTGAAGGATGGATGAGCTGGCGCCGATCGAAGAGGAGGAGGAGAAATAACCGAGGCATCGGACGGCTAACCCTCTGCGGTGGAGTAAAACCACCGGCTCGCATACGAAAAGCAAAAACGGTCCAAGTGCCCAACCTTCCCACAATAAGAACATCTTAGATCAGCTCTCATCTGCTGAGCGGCGGCGAAACGCCTAGGAGGAGAATCAACACGCGGCCTCTTGCCAAGGAAAGGTGCACCCGAAAATCCGGTCGCGGCCTAGGAGGCATCGGTGCTCGCATGCGGGACGCTCTATTCGTCCTGCTTCGCTCGCAAGGACATGCTCACTAGATCCGCATATGAAGAAATGCTAGCACAAGAAATCTTCGATCGGATCTCAGGTCGCAGCCCCTCATAAAAACGCCGCATCCTCATCTACTGATCGCCCAGATCAAAGGAACATACCACCCCAACTCAGTAAACCGGTTCTCATACTGTCATCCCTCCCTCTCGGAGGCGAAGGAACTCACTCTCCTTCTCATGTCGACACCACCGGGAAATACTTCTCGTGGAAGCGCGCCTCAAACGCCCGCCACGACCACACGAAGTCCTCCTCGACAATAGTGCGAAGCACACTGTCCCACCTCAAACCGGCCTCCTTCTCAAACATGAAGGTGGCAAGCTCAACTTGCTCGACCAGAGCAGTGCAACGGCCTCGGCATCTTAGAGATGCGGTCAATCCAATACTCGGCCTCCTCGGGTCCTATGAGAACCCGCAAAAGTAGGAGGTCGCAAGCGCTGGAATTGCTCGAATGTGCCGCTGGCACTGGCGCTCCCTGATGGAGGCATAGGTGAAACAGTTGGAGTCTCCCCTACTCTGAGCAAAGATGCCAACCATGGAGGAGAGGAACTCCGGCTGCTGCTCTACTCTGGTGGTGCTGCCGCATCAACAACATCATCTGCTCAAACCTATCAACAGTGGAGCCGAAGAAGGTGCATGGCTCGGCTCAGAAACCGAGGTGTGACCGGAGGAGCCATAGGTGTCGACCCAACACCGGCACGAGATGGACCCGCTTGTGGATCTGAACTCGCTATCGCTCAAGGGAGGAACCCCGACAAGCGATCAATCAGAGAAAGACGGGTCGAAGTCTTCGAACCCTTAGGAGGCATCCCTACATTAAATCAAAGGATGCAACCTGCCAGATTCTAAGTCACATAATCCATCCACACAACAACAACACAACAGCACAACTCCAAAACAAACCACATGCATTCCATTAATCAAAATCGCCGCAATACAAGTAGTGCAGCAATACATGAATCACGACTAGGAAAGCATGAAAACAACAACATCTAACACTTCAAACAACCACAACAACTACAACCACTAACAGCTACCACACTACAACAACTCCAACTACAAGCCAACAACGGCTACACACAGAAAGAAAAACACAACAAAGCAAAGACGGACACGACGATGCTACTCGTCGGAATCGGGAGATGGAGGCGGAGCACCCTTATCCTGCAAGCAACACAGGATAGATTTCAAAGTCCGAGACATCTTCTTAAACTTATGCTTAACAAAGCCTCGAAGATCCACCATCTCCTGGTGTAAAGTAGCTTGCCCTTCTTCAAGCCGTATAAGACAGGCATCTCTGGCAGTCTGCTCTGCGCCCTGCTCTGGCACCACAGGAGGAGAGCTATCACTCGAATCCTGTGCCTCAATCTCTTCCTCGTCTTACTCTGCTTCTTCCCTAGACTCCGCACCGCCTTCAGCATAACTCTCATCATCACCACTCTCAGACCCGGCCTCACCCTCTGAGGCAAGCCGACCAGAACCAACCTCCATCAGCTTAAGGGTCCTCAAGTTGATATGGCGAACAGGGACCGGCTTCTCAGCTCCAAGCCTATAGCCGAACTCATGTGCGATCTTGCAAATAAGGCGGCCAAAGGGAAGAGACTCGGTCCGTCTACTCGAACGAGCGATGAGAATAATCTGACGCAGGACGTACGTCGGCACACACAACTTCGCATCCTGCCCCACCTGATATAGAAAATCTACCATCAAGCGCGTACACTCGCTGCGGTTGCTCCACCTTGGATATACATTGAACGTAAAGATGTAGTGAAGCAAACGGAAGTCGTCCATCATGAAAGAAGCCAGAAGACTCCTATTCGGCTGCCATTCGACGACGACCACACAAGGATCGGGTGCGACGATCCCTCTCGCGCACACTGCTGTCCACATTCTTCTCGCTGGCATGCACTTCCCCAAGTGGCACCTTCAAGAGTCGGGATATCAAAGCAACATTGACAATACCAACTCGACCGCTACCACAGGAAATCTTGAACTGCAGAGACGAAGGCTCCAGAATGTTGGCATAGAAGGCCCGAAGTGCTAGCATTCGCGCGATACTCGCCTTGAACAAGGGACCCCAACCAGGCCCCTTCTAGGCGCTCCAACAAAAGAACTCTCCAAAGAGCCGCGGATCAACATGAGCCTCAAAAGGACTCTACGCCTCATAGACTCCATGCGACAATTCCGCCAACAAGGTCCTACTGACAGGAGCTCGAGGATCGAGGTCCCGCTTCGTCTGGAACTCGCGCGTGGCGGACGTGCTAGCGGCGGCACCTCTCGGCCTCCGTGCACGGGTTGGGTGGCTCGGCCCGGCTTCATCCACGGGCGCTCTCTTCTTCCCCATCAAGGAAAGAAGGGAAGAAATGGAAAAGATGGCCGTCACAATCTCAAAGAGGGCCATGAGAAATGAGAGAAAGAGAGAAATAGGAAGATGGTGAAGCTTCCACACAACTATGAGCCAAAAAGGGAATGAAAGGGCTCAAATGAGAGGGAAAGATGGAGAAATCAGCAATGGAATGGAAGATTTAAGAATGGGGTGATGGGTTTGCACGAAAATGGGAGGAAGATGAAGATTTGGGAGAGATTTGAGAGAGTTTGGAGAGGTTTTGGGAGAAAAGGAAAGCTTAGAGGTGGGTGTTGTGAAGGAAATAGATGAAAGGAAGGGTTTTAAAATGAAAACCGTGGAGGGGTGGGCCACATTGAGCCTAGGGACGATCGGCCCGCGTCGGCCCAACGACTGGCGATCCCTCGCCGAACCGGCGATGGCATCGCCGGTCTCTGGACATATCGGCGATGCCTCACCGATTTGGCGAGGTCCTCCTGGTCCTCCTTGGTCCAAAACATGTGGTTCCTCCCCTGGGCCCCACTGGAAATGCCCCAAATGGCCCCTTGCGTAGTTTGAGGCCTATCGGGTCATTCTGACAGAAATCTGATTCAAACAGCGATTTCTGGAAGGTTTAAGATGGAAAAAAGGGAAGATTGACCGTCTACACTCATTAATAGAGGGTCTAGGAAAGGTTTCGGGTCGCTGTGTGTGATCAGGTAGGAGTACAGACTCGATCTCGGCAACGGTTTTCAAGAAACTTTCGCCGATAGAAACTACGGAGCACAAACACAAAGCGATGATAGACCCGCACCCAATTACACTATAATGGCGACAACGTGCGGTGTGTGACCATAACCCAGGTCCGGGTTAATCCAGATCATGCTTTGATACCAACTTGTAACGCCCTGAAATTCGGGGGTCGAGCATAACTCAGCTCCCGAGTTCCAAAACATCACTTATGCAACATAATTAATGAATGATGTATGTTGACTGTATTAGCACATACACATGGGATAGATTAAGCCAAAACGCAGATATGATTCAGGGATAAGTGAATAAAGCAAGCGGAAGACTTATAGTAAAATATGTGTACAAGTGTAAGTCCCTGAATTACATATACAACCAGATCGTGTAAAAGTGTTATTTATCAAAATTATAAGTACAAGTTACATCATTTCAATTCCCAAAATAGTAATCCCATAGATCCAGCGCAACCAGTCCGAGGCTCGCTAGAACCCGTCTCAAAACTGCATATGGAGAAGGCGGCCTCGTCGTCATCCAGCTCCCGCTCTGCCTCGACGTCGCATCCACATCCGCAACATCGGGGCCTAAGACAGAGTTTGGTGGGTGTGAAACACCCCAGAAACGTGGGAGTGAGTGATCAACTCAGTGGAACAATAAGGCACTGGTTAACATGTTATCAGTTCAATCAAACAGTAATGATAAAGCAGAACACTTAAATAAAGCCTAAGTACTCTTATTAATGCAGGTATGAATGCAATATGATACGTGCCCTTACACGTACACCCTCAACGTCTTCATCTTACGTTACACATGACATCGCCTCAAAGTGTGCCACATCTACAAAGCACATGCAAATGCGGTGCATGGTTATGATTACCAAGTTGTTATTAGTCCATTTCACACAACAGGATTGGGAAGCTAAGGTACCTTCCTCATATCACCATCCAAACAGTAATCCATACTAGGGTCGTCAATCCTAGACATCTCATACGACAATATGTTTGAGGTCGTAGCAAAGGGCTCATCACCAATCGATGCACGCCTTTCATGCCCTTACTACCACAGATCAGCTCGTCACCTCCTTGTGGTATCCAGGTATGCTCGAGGTCACTACAAAGGGCTCGTCACCAATCAATGTAGGCCGACAGCACGAATATGGTGTCCCATACCACCATAATCTGCTCACGAGATTAAGTTGCTCACTGGTCACTACGGGGAGGCTCGTCACCCCAGCGTAGGCCGACAGCTCGACCACGGTGTCCCATACCACCATGTCCGGCTCATGAGTCTTAGCGGATCAGGTACCATGGTTATTAGGATTTCACTGGTAAGTTCGGTACCCTAGATTTGAGCAGTAGCGTCCATACATGGTTAACATACACTGGACAATCGGGTTAGTTGACGAACTCGACTAGCACGAGCGCACGTTGAATTGAACGACATGGAGTGCGCAAACACTCCGCGTGGTCGAACCACTGCTGACAACTCTAATACGACTCGGGTTCGTCTAATATGTCCTACGTGGCGAAAGCAATCTCAACCACGAACGTAGGGTCAATTACCGATCTCCTAGACTAAGGCATAGTCCCAAACACCTTACACTACAACAGATGCTCATATGGAATGTAAAGCAGTAATGGAACAATAACTCAAATCATGGTACATACACATCTGAAGAATATCAACTTAACATAAATGCAAGCATAGGAGATGCTTGAATTTAAATAACTTGGAAAGTAAATGCATAAAGGAAATCATGCGCATCCATAGAAGTATTGAGAATCACTTCTCAACGCCCACAATTAGTGTAATCAGTTACACTTAGATCATTCATGCATTTCTACAAACACTTAGCATACAAGGAACAACATACATGACGTATGTTGGAACACATGCACTTAGACATTTCCTTTTCCCAAGGAGTTGTCATACATGCATCCAGCATACATACATGACAATTAATCATGGCAAGCACAAGTGCGTATTTTATACGTATACGGTACTTTATAAATACACATAGAATACACAAATCTCAACATATCACATGCATATCAGGAAAGCAACGTAAGCGCAACATTTGGCATGTGAAATCTCATCCATAACAAGAATAAATCACTAACTGGGATTGAAAGCCTTGAAAACCATAACCTATACACTTAAAGTCCTCACCTTAAGCAAAGAAAGAACCGCCGAACTGATTTAGACGAGTTGTCTTCGTCAACGGCGCAAGAATACCCTAAAATAAGGATAGAAATGAGATACAACAACACCAAGTCTAATCTAAGCTCTAACACAGGTTAGGGTTAGGTTAACTTACCCCAAAAGAACTCAGAATCGCCAAAGGAACGATTCAAAGTGAAGATTCAAAGGTGAAGAAGAACAAGGAAGAATCAAGGTGATTCACCAACTAATCTCTCTCACTTCCTCTCTCTTTTCCACTCTCTTCCCAAGGTAGGGTTAGAGAAATTCGTATGGAAATGAGAGCTAGGGTTTAAGGACTATATATAGACCTTAAAATGATGGAAATAACCCCAGGGTCAAGGTATACTTAGGTTATAACCAAAGTACGCCTTTCTCGATCCAACGAAGCACTTCTGGTGGGCCTATAACCACGAAAGGTCGGACTTAAGCTCATCGACCATGGATCTAGGTCAGCCTGAGTTTTCGTACGGCTCTTCAGATCAGTAGTGGCGGACCACACTCAATTCAACGGTCACGGAATCTCGATCAGTCCACAAGCACTAGAATATGCCTTGGCCAACCATCCTGATCGGAGGGTGAAATTGGGTCAGAGAATCCAACGGTCGATAGCTTAAAATCGTCGCGCGACACGACTCAGATTTCATAAAAAGCTTATTAAATTCCAACCGTTCTCACACTCTTCACTCCGGACTCAACCAAATCGACCCAGAACATCAGATCGACTTGATTTTTGAGGTGAAGACCAAGCCCAACTCAGTGACCGCAACAGCCTAAGATCATCGCCATCGGACTTTCGACGCACGGTCTAGGTCCGATCCAGATCTTCCAAAAAATCCCCAGAACAACTGGATTTAGCGATGGATCCCAGATTTCAGAGTAACGTAGCGCTCACAAATCTACACGTTTAGAGCCATGCAGATACAATTTAAAGTGATTGATGCGAATTTCACAAGCAATCAAGTAAAGCGCTAATTACCCCAAAAACAACTACTTAAGGAAAGATTAGCACAAAAATTCCAAGGTCGTTACAAAACATAATCCAGGGATAGGTAAAATATGTAAGCGAAAGACTAAAGAGACATATATATATATATATATATATATATATATATATATATATATATCAATATAAGTCTCTAAGATATGTATGCTCTGCCAGGTCATAATTACAAGTGTTTGTCTCAAAATACAAGTATCAAAATATGATAAACCACTGCAAAAATAGCCCTAAATCCCCTAGCTCAGGACACGACTCACATGAACCCGCCTGAGAACTGCATGAAGGAGAATGCCTCATCATCATCCATATACTCCTGCTCTGCCTCGTGGGTGGCAACATCATCTGCATCTAAGATAGAGTCTAGTTGGTATTTAAACACCATCCCAGAACGTGGGAGTGAGTGATCAACTCGGTGGAGCTATACAGCAATGTAACGACCTTGGAATTTTTGTGCTAATCTTTCCTTAAGTAGTTGTTTGGGGTAATTAGCGCTTTACTCAATTGCTTGTGAAATCCGCATCAATCACTTTAAATTATATCTGCATGGCTCTAATCGTGTGGATTAGTGAGCGCTACGTTACTCTGAAATCTGGGATCCATCGCTAAATCCAGTTGTTTTGGAGAATTTTTGGAAGATCTGGATCGGACCTGGACCGCGCGTCGAAAGTCCGATGGCGATGATCTTAGGCTGTTGCGGTCACCGAGCTGGGCTTGACCATCACCTCGAAAATCAAGTCCATGTGATGTTCTGGGTCGATTTGCTTGAGCTCGGAGTGAAGAGTGTGAGAACGGTTGAAATTTATTAAGCTTTTATTGAAATCTGAGTCGTGTCGCTTGCGCGACGATTTTAAGCTATCTGACCGTTGGATTCTGACCCAATTTTACCCTCTGATCAGGATAGTTGGCCCAGGCATATCCTAGTGCTTATGGACCTGATCGAGTTTCCGTGACAGTTGAATTGAGTGTGGTCCGCCACGGCTGATTTGAAGAGTCGGTCGGTGTGAAAACTCTGCTTGACCTAGATCCATGGTCAAGGAGCTTAAGTCCGACCTTTCGTGGTTATAGGCCCACCAGAAGTGCTTCGTTGGATCGAGAAAGGCTTACTTTGGTTATAACCTAATATACCTTGTCCCTAGGGTTATTTTCATCAAGAATAGGCCTATTTATAGTCCTTAAACCCTAGTCCTCTTTTCCATACGATTTTCTCTAACCCTAGCTTGGAAAGAGAGTGGAAAAGAGAGAGAAAGTGAGAGAGATAAGTTGGTGAATCACCTTGGATTCCTCCTTGTTCATCTTCATCTTTGAACCTTCACTTTGAATCGTTCTTCCGACGATTCTGAGTTCTTTTGGGGTAAGTTAACCTAACCCTAACCTGTGTTAGAGCTTAGATTAGTCTTGGTGTTGTTGTATCTCATTTCTATCCTTATTTTAGGGTATTCTAGCGCCGTTGACGAAGACAACTCGTCTAAATCAGCCCGGCTCATTTCTTTGCTTAAGGTGCGGACTTTAAGTGTATAGGTTATGGTTTTCAAGGCTTTCAATCCTAGTTAGTGATTTATTCTCGTTATGGATGAGATTTCACATGCCAAATGTTGTGTTTACATTGCTTTCCTGATATGCATGTACTATATTGAGATTTGTGTATTCTAAGTGTATTTATAAAGTACCGTATACGTATAAAATACGCACTTGTGTTTGCCATGATTATTTGTCCTGTATGTATACTAGATGCATGTATGACGACTCCTTGGTAAAAGGAATTGTCTAAGTGTATGTATTCCAACATACGCCATGTATGTTGTTCCATGTCTGCTAAGTGTTGGTAGAAATGCATGAATGATCTAAGTGTAACTGATTACACTAATTGTGGGCGTTGAGAAGTGAATCTCAATACTCCTATTGATGCGCATGATTTCCTTTATGCAGTTACATTCCAAGTTATTTAAATTCAAGCATTACCTATGCTTACATTTATGTTAAGTTGATATTCTTCAAGTGCTGGTGTACCATGATTTGAGTTGTTGTTTCATTACTGTCTTACATTCCATATGAGTATCTGTAGTAGTGTAAAGTGTTTGGGACTATGCCTTAGTCCAGGAAATCGGTAATTGACCCTATATTCATGGTTGAGATTGCTTTCACCACCTAGGACGTATTAGACGAACTCGAGTCGTATTAGAGTTGTCGGCAGTGGTTTGGCCACGCGGAGTGTTTGCGCACTCTATGTCGCTCAACTCAACGTGCGCTCGTGCTAGTCGAGTTCGTCAAATAACCCGATTGTCCGATGTATGTTAACCATGTATGGACGCTACTGCTTGAATCTAGGGTACCGAACTTACCAGTGAAATCCTATTAACTATGGTACTTGATCCGCTAAGACTCATGAGCCGGACATGGTGGTATGGGACACCGTGGTCGAGTTGTCGGCCTACGCTGGGGTGACGAGCCTCCCCGTAGTGACCAGTGAGCAACTAAACTCGTGAGCCGATTATGGTGGTATGGGACACTATATTCGTGCTGTCGGCCTACATTGATTGGTGACGAGCCCTTTGTAGTGACCTCGAGCATACCTGGATACCGCAAGGAGGTGACGAGCCGATCTGTGGTAGTAAAGGCATGAAAGGCGTGCATTGATTGGTGACGAGCCCTTTGCTACGACCTCAAACATATGATCGTATGAGATGTCTAGGAATGACGACCCTAGTATGGATCACTGTTTGGATGGTGATATGAGGAGGGTATCTTAGCTTCCCAATCCTATTGTGTGAAATGGACTAATAATAACTTGGTAATCATATCCATGCACCGCATTTGCATGTGCTTTGTAAATGTGGCGCACTTTGAGGCGATGTCATGCGTAACGTAAGATGAAGACGCTGAGGGTGTACGCGTGAGGGCACGCATCATACCGCATTCATACTTGCATTAACAAGAGTACTTAGGATTTATTTAATTGTTCTGCTTTATCATTACTGTTTGATTGAACTGGTAACATGTTAACCACTGCCTTATTGTTCCACTGAGTTGATCACGCACTCCCACGTTTCTGGGGCGGTGTTACACACCCACCAGACTCTGTCTTAGGCTCTGATGTTGCAGATGTGGATGCGACGTCTGAGGTAGAGCGGGAGTTGGATGACGAGGAGGCTGCCTTCTCCTATATGCCATTTTCAGACGGGTTCTAGCAAGCCTCGGTCTATTACGTGGGATCTCTGGGCTTATATTTTTGGAACTGAAATGATGTAATTTATACTCAGATTTTGTTACATAACACTTTCCTACGATCTGGCTCGTATATGTAATTCAGGGATTTATACTTGTACACATATTTTGCTATAAGTCTTCCGCTTGCTTTATTCACTTGTCCCTGAATCATATATGTGTTTTGGCTTAATCTATTCCATGTTTTATGCACTAATACAGTCAACATACATCTCTCATTAATTATGTTGCATAAGTGATGTTTTGGAACTCGGGAGCTGAGTTATGCTCGACCCCCGAATTTCAGGGCGTTACCAGTTGGTATCAGAGGATGATTTGGATTAAACCGGACCTGGGTTATGGTCACACACTGCACGTTGTCGCCACTTTAGTGTAATTGGGTGCGGGTCTATCATCGCTTTGTGTTTGTGCTCCGTAGTTTCTATCGGCGAAAGTTTCCTGAAAACCTTCGCCGAGATCGAGTCTGTACTCTTACCTAATCACACACAGCGACCCGAAACCTTTCCTAGACCCTCTATTAATGAGTGTAGACGGTCTATCTTTCCTTTTTTTTCATCTTTAAACCTTTCAGAAATCGTTATTTGGATCAGATTTCTGTCAAAATGACGCGATAGGCTTCAAACTGCGCAAGGGGCCAATCGGGGCATTTTCTGTGGGGCCCAGGGGGGACCACATCATTCAGACCAAGGGGGACCAGGAGGGCCTCGCCAAAACGGCGAGGCATCGCTGGACTATCCAGAGACCGGCGATGCCATCGCCGGTCAGCGGGCCAGGCGGGCCGGGCCGACGCGGGCCAATCATCCATAGGCCTTGTGTGGCCCACCCCTCCACGGTTTTGCCCTTATATCTTTTTCTTTTACCTATTTTCTTCACAAAACCCACTCCCAAGCTTTCCTTTTCTTCAAAAACCTCTCCAAATCCTCTCAAATCTCTCCCAAATCTTCATCTTCCTCCCATTTTCGTGCAAACCCATCACCCCATTTTCAAATCCTCCCTCCCATTGCTGATTTCTCTTTCTTTCCTTCCCATTTGAGCCCTTTCATTCCCTTTTTGGCTAATAGTTGTGTGGAAGCTTCACCATCTTCCTATTTCTCTCTTTCTCTCATTTCTCATGGCCCTCTTTGAGATTATGACGGCCATCTTTTCCATTTCTTCCCTTCTTTCCTTGATGGGGAAGAAGAGAGCGCCCGTGGATGAAGCCGGGCCGAGCCGCCCAACCCGTGCACGGAGGCCGAGAGGTGCCGCTGCTAGCACGTCCGCCACGCGCGAGTTCCAGACGAAGCGGGACCTCGATCCTCGAGCTCCTGTCAGTAGGACCTTGTTGGCGGAATTGTCGCATGGAGTCTATGAGGGGCGTAGAGTCCTTTTTGAGGCTCATGTTGATCCGCGGCTCTTTGGTGAGTTCTTCTTGTTGGAGCGCCTAGAAGGGGCTGGTTGGGGTCCCTTGTTCGAAGGCGAGTATCGCGCGAATGCTAGCACTGTTCGGGCCTTTTATGCCAACATTCTGGAGCCTTCGCTGGATCCTCTGCAGTTCAAGATTCCCTGTGGTAGCGGTCGAGTTGGTATTGTCAATGTTGCTTTAATATCCCGGCTCCTGAGAGTGCCACTTGGTGAAGTGCATGCTAGCGAGAAGAATGTGGACAGTGTGCGCGAGAGGGATCGTCGCACCCGATCCTTGTGTGGTCGTCTGGTTGAATGGCAGCCGAATAGGAGTCTTCTGGCTTCTTTCATGACGGACGACTTCCGTTTGCTTCACCACATCTTTACGTTCAATGTATATCCAAGGTGGAGCAACTGCTGCGAGTGTACACGCCTGATGGTGGATTTTCTGTATCAGGTGGGGCAGGAAGCGATGTGTGTGCCGACGTACGTCCTGCGCCAGATTGTTCTCATCGCTCGTTCGAGTAGAAGGACCGAGTCTCTTCCCTTTGGCCGCCTCATTTGCAAGATCGCACATGAGTTTGGCTATAGGCTTGGAGCTGAGAAGCCGGTTCCTGTTCGTTATATCAATTTGAGGACTCTTAACCTGATGGAGGTTGGTTCTGGTCGGCTTGCCTCAGAGGGTGAGGCTGAGTCTGAGAGCGGTGATGATGAGAGTTATGCTGAAGGTGGTGCGGAGTCTGAGGAAGAAGCAGAACAAGACGAGGAAGAGATTAAGGCACAGGATTCGAGTGATAGCTCTCCTCCTGTGGTGCCGGAGCAGGGTGCAGAGCAGATTGCCAGAGATGCCCGTCTTACATGGCTTGAAGAAGGGCAAGCTGCTTTACGCCAGGATATGGTGGATCTTCGAGGCTTTGTTAAGCATAAGTTTAAGAAGATGTCTCGGACTCTGAAGTCTATCCTGTGTTGCTTGCAGGATAAGGGTGCTCCGCCTCCATCTCCTGATTCCGACGAGTAACATCGTCGTTGTCGTCTTTACTTTATTTGTGTTTTCTTTCTGTGTGTAGCCGTTGTTAGCTTGTAGTTGGTGTGTTGTAGTGTTGTAGTTGTGGTAGTTGTTTGTGGTTGTTGTAGTTGTTGTGGTTGTTGAAGTGTTAGATGTTGTTATTTTCATGCTTTCCTAGTCATGGTTCATGTATTGCTGCACTACTTGTATTGCGACGATTTTGATTAATGGAACGCATGTTGTTTATTTTTGGAGTTGTGTTGTACTGTGTTATTGTGTGGATGGATTATGTGACTTAGAATCTGACAGGTTGCATCCTCTGATTTAATGTAGGGATGCCTCCTAAGGGTTCGAAGACTTCGGCCCGTCTCTCTCTGATTGAGTCGCTTGCTGGGGTTCCTCTCTTGAGCGATAGCCATTCAGATCCGCAGGCGGGTCCATCTTGTGCCGGTGTTGGGTCGACACCTATGGCTCCTCCATTCACACCCTCGGTTCCTGAGCCGAGCCGTGCACCTTCATCTACTCCACCTGTTGATAGGTTTGAGCAGATGATGCTATTGATGCAGCAGCAACAGCAGCAGCAGCAGCAGCAGCAGGACTTCCTCTCTTCCATGGCTGGCATCTTTGCTCAGTCTGTGGGGGCGACTCCACCTATTTCACCTATGCCTCCATCTGGGAGTGCCAGTGTCAGTGCTAGTGCCAGCGGCACATTCGAGTGATTCCAGCGCTTGCGACCTCCTACTTTTGCGGGTTCTCATAGACCCGAGGAGGCCAAGTATTGGATTAACCGCATCTCTAAGATGCTGAGACCGTTACACTGCTCTGAAGTCGAGCAAGTTGAGCTTGCCACCTTCATGTTTGAGAAGGAGGCCAGTTTGTGGTGGGACAGTGTGCTTCGCACTGTCGAGGAGGACTTCGTGTGGTCGTGCCAGGCGTTTGAGGTGCTCTTCCATGAGAAGTATTTCCCGGTGACGTACCGACATGAAAAGGAGAGTGAGTTCCTTTGCCTCCGCCAGGGAGGGTTGTCGGTTACGGAGTTGAGAACCGGTTTACTGAGTTGGGGCGGTATGTTCCTTTGATCCTGGGTGATCAGCCGATGAGGATGCAGCATTTTTCTGAGGGACTGAGACCTGAGATCCGATCGAAGATTTACTGTGCTAGCATTTCTTCTTATGCGGAGTTGGTGAGCATGTCCTTGCGAGCAGAGCAGGACGGTGATAGAGCGTCCCGCATTCGAGCACCGATGGTTCCTAGGCCGCGACCGGACTTTCAGGGTGCACCTTTCCTTGGCAAGAGGCCGCGGGTTGATTCTCCTCCGAGGCGTTCAGCGCCGCCCGCTCAGCAGATGAGAGCTGATCTGAGATGTTCTTATTGTGGGAAGGTGGGGCACTTGAACCGTTTCTGCTTTTCCCGTATGAGAGCAGGTGGTTTTACTCCACCACAGAGGGTTAGCCGTCCGATGCCTCAGGTTATTTCTCCTCCTCCTCTTCGATCAGCGCCAGCTCATCCATCCTTCAGACCTGCAGTTCCTGGTTTCAGGCCACCTTAGCGGCCCATGGTTCCTCCGCCGAATCGTTAGCAGCAGGCTCGTGTTCATGCGCTTTCAGCTGAAGCGCCTATGTCTGACTTGGTGCCGAGGTCCTTTGAGGCGACAACGCATATTGAAGGTATTCCCGTTTCTGTGTTAGTGAATACAGGGTCCACTACTTCTCTTATTTCTTATGCGGCAGTTAGGCGTTTAGGTTTGAGATCTGTTCCTATGCAAGGAGTGACGCTTACTACCGCTACGGGGATGTCCTCTGCTTTGGGCAAGCGTTGTATGGATTGTTTGGTCGATCTGGGAAGTGGATCGATCCGTGTTGATTTGCTAGTCGCACCGCTTTATCACTATGATGTTATTATGGGTATGGATTGGCTCACGAGGATGCGAGCTGAGATTGATTGTGAAGCGAGATTAGTGACGATCCATGGACCTAAGGGCGAGATTGTTACTTTCTCAGTTCAGGTCAGTTACCCTCTTCATATTGATTTTTATTCTTCTCTGTTGGAGAGTTCGGCCGAATTGGCGTTGGTTAGTACGCCGGTAGTTCAGGAGTTTGAAGATGTGTTTGAGTCGATTCCTGGATTACCTCCTCAGCGTGAGATTGATTTTGCTATCGATCTTATGCCTGGTGTGGCGCCCATTTCTTTACCCACCTATCGGATGCCTCCGAGTGAAATGAAGGAGTTGAGGAAGCAGATAGATGGTTTACTGGAATTGGGTTTTATTCGGTCCAGTGTGTCTCCTTGGGGAGCACCTGTTTTGTTTGTGAAGAAGAAGGATGGTTCCTTGCGATTGTGTATTGATTATCGCAGGTTGAATCTAGTAACTGTGAAGAATAAGTACCCTTTGCCCAGGATTGATGATCTGTTTGATCAGTTGAAGGGGGCACGGTACTTTTCGAAGGTTGATCTGCAGTCAGGGTATCATCAGTTGCGCGTCAAGGATGGGGACGTGCAGAAGACCGCTTTTAGGACCAGCTTCGGTCATTATGAGTTCCTTGTGATGTTGTTCAGTCTGACGAACGCACCGGCCGTGTTCATGGATCTGATGAACAGGGTGTTTCGGCCATTCCTGTTTCGATTCGTCATTGTCTTTATTGATGACATTTTGATTTATTCGGCGAGTCGGGCAGAGCACGAGGAGCACTTAAGAGCGGTTTTGGATACTCTTAGGGAGCATCAGCTTTTCGCACAGTTCAAGAAGTGTGATTTCTGGAAAGAGGAAGTCAAGTTCCTGGGACATGTGGTGTCCAAGGAAGGAATAGCCGTCGACCTTGCCAAGGTAGCTGCAGTGCACCGAAATTGGTTACAGAAGTGCGAAGTTTTCTGGGTCTTGCAGGCTATTATCGACGCTTTATTCAGGACCTCTCGAAGATTGCCAGACCGTTGTCGCAGCTGACACGAAAAGATTTGAAGTTTGCTTCGAGTGAGCAGGCGGAGTTAGCTTTTCAGGAGCTGAAGGACAAGTTGACGTCCGCCCCTGTGCTAGTATTGCCAGAGCAAGGGGTTAAGTATATTATATATACTGACGCCTCTCGCGTTGGTCTGGGTTGTGTCCTTATGCAGAAGGACAGGGTGATTGCTTATGCTTCGCGTCAGTTGAGGAAACACGAAGAGAATTACCCTACGCACGACCTGGAATTGGCAGCTGTCATCTTCGCATTAAAGCTTTGGAGACATTACCTCTATGGTGAGGAGTTCGAGCTCTTTTGCGACCACAAGAGCCTTAAGTACATTTTCACGCAGCGTGATTTGAATATGAGGTAGCGCAGGTGGATAGAAACATTGAAGGACTTCAAGTTCGATGTTTCTTACCATCCTGGTAAGGCGAACCTTGTGGCAGATGCGTTGAGTCGCAAGAAGGCTATTGAGTTTGTGGCTCCCCTGATGATAGCAGAGTGGGATATGTTGGAGTTCGTGCACGATTTTGAGCAGAATCTTACGGTGGTTGAGCCGTATGAGGTTATCGCACACATTCGTGTACAACCCATTATCGACGAGAGGATCGTTGCAGCTCAGGCAGATGATGAGCTTTTAGTGAAGATGAGGCAGCAGGTTGGTACTGATGAGAACTCCGATTGGAGTGTTAGTTCTGATGGGGGCCTACGTTTTCGTGGCCGGTTATGTGTTCCTGACATCCCTGACTTGAGACGTGAGGTTCTCGAGTTAGCCCATAGTTCTAAGCTTGCGATGCATCCAGGTAGTACGAAGATGTATCAGGATATGAAGAGGTCTTATTGGTGGGACAATATGAAGGTCCAGATTGCTGAATTTGTTTCTCGTTGTCTCACGTGCCAGCAGGTCAAGGCAGAGCATCGCCGACCTCCTGGGTTGTTGCAGCCCATGCCCACAATGGAAGTGGGATTTCATCTCTATAGATTTTATTTCTGGGTTGCCGAGGACGAGAAAGGGATTTGACTTTATTTGGGTGATCATCGATAGCTTAACGAAGTCGGCGCATTTCTTACCGATCAGAGTCACTTACTCTACAGACGAGTTGGCTAGGTTGTATATCAAGGAGATAGTACGTCTGCATGGAGTTCCCCTGGAGATTGTGCCTGATAGGGACACGCGTTTTACATCTATCTTCTGGACTCATATCCAGGAAGCAATGGATGTGAAATTGAAGTTCAGCACCGCGTTTCATCCGCAATCTGATGGGCAGACGGAGGGCGTGAATCAAGTCCTGGAGGATATGTTGCGAGCATGTGTTTTGGATTTCAAAGACAGTTGGGATGATTGTCTTCAGTATGCAGAGTTCGTGTATAATAATAGTTTCCAGGCGAGTATCGGTATGGCTCCCTATGAGGCATTGTATGGTCGCCCGTGCAGAGCACCACATTGTTGGGCAGAAATTAGTGAGCATAGTTTGCTTGGCCCAGAGTTGGTGCAGGTGACTTTTGAGAAGGTTGACATCATTCGACGTCGACTTTTGACAGCGCAGAGTAGGCAGAAGAGTTATGCGGATACGAGGCGTCGACCGCTTGAGTTTGTAGTGGGAGACCATGTTTTTCTAAAGGTCTCTCCTATGAAGGGAGTTCTGCGGTTCGGTAAGAAGGGGAAGCTGACGCCGAGATTTATTGGTCCATTTCAAGTTCTGGATCGAGTGGGAGCGGTAGCATACCGCCTTGCTTTGCCTACACCTCTTGCGGGCGTGCATAACGTATTTCATGTTTCTATGCTGAAGAAGTACGTTCCTGATCCTTCGCATATTATCAGTTGGGAGCAAGTGCAGTTGAGTGAGGATGCCACTTATATACTGCGACCGACGCGTATTCTCGACAGGAAGGAGCAGGTGTTGCGTAGCAAGGTTATCCCTCTAGTGAAGGTGCTATGGACGCATCATGGTGTGGAAGAGGCTACTTGGGAATCTGAAGCTGAGGTCAGGAAGACCTACCCTCTGATCTTGAGGCTTATATGAAGGTATGAATTTCGAGGACGAAATTTTCTTTAAGGGGGGTAGATTGTAACAACCTTGGAATTTTTGTGCTAATCTTTCCTTAAGTAGTTGTTTTGGGATAATTAGCGCTTTACTCGATTGCTTGTGAAATCTGCATCAATCACTTTAAATTGTATCTGCATGGCTCTAATCGTGTGGATTAGTGAGTGCTACGTTACTCTGAAATCTGGGATCCATCGCTAAATCCAGTTGTTCTGGGGAATTTTTGGAAGATCTGGATCGGACCTGGACCGCGCGTCGAAAGTCCGATGGCGATGATCTTAGGCTGTTGCGGTCACCGAGTTGGGCTTGACCATCACCTCAAAAATCAAGTTCATGTGATGTTCTGGGTCGATTTGCTTGAGCTCGGAGTGAAGAGTGTGAGAACGGTTGGAATTTATTAAGCTTTTATTGAAATCTGAGTCGTGTCGCTTGTGCGACGATTTTAAGCTATCTGACCATTGGATTCTGACCCAATTTCACCCTCTGATCAGGATAGTTGGCCCAGGCATATCCTAGTGCTTGTGGACCTGATCGAGTTTCCGTGACCGTTGAATTGAGTGTGGTCCGCCACGGCTGATCTGAAGAGTCGGTCGGTGTGAAAACTCTGCTTGACCTAGATCCATGGTCAAGGAGCTTAAGTCCCGACCTTTCGTGGTTATAGGCCCACCAGAAGTGCTTCGTTGGATCGAGAAAGGCTTGCTTTGGTTATAACCTAAGTATACCTTGTCCCTAGGGTTATTTTCATCAAGAATAGGCCTATTTATAGTCCTTAAACCCTAGTCCTCTTTTCCATACGAGTTTCTCTAACCCTAGCTTGGAAAGAGAGTGGAAAAGAGAGAGAAAGTGAGAGAGATAAGTTGGTGAATCACCTTGGATTCCTCCTTGTTCATCTTCATCTTTGAACCTTCACTTTGAATCGTTCTTCTGACGATTCTGAGTTCTTTTGGGGTAAGTTAACCTAACCCTAACCTGTGTTAGAGCTTAGATTAGTCTTGGTGTTGTTGTATCTCATTTTTATCCTTATTTTAGGGTATTCTAGCGCCGTTGACGAAGACAACTCGTCTAAATCAGTTCGGTGGTTCATTCTTTGCTTAAGGTGCGGACTTTAAGTGTATAGGTTATGGTTTTCAAGGCTTTCAATCCCAGTTAGTGATTTATTCTCGTTATGGATGAGATTTCACGTGCCAAATGTTGTGTTTACATTACTTTCCTGATATGCATGTACTATATTGAGATTTGTGTATTCTAAGTGTATTTATAAAGTACCGTATACGTATAAAATACGCACTTGTGTTTGCCATGATTATTTGTCCTGTATGTATGCTAGATGCATGTATGACGACTCCTTGGTAAAAGGAATTGTCTAAGTGCATGTATTCCAACATACGCCATGTATGTTGTTCCATGTATGCTAAGTGTTGGTAGAAATGCATGAATGATCTAAGTGTAACTGATTACACTAATCGTGGGCGTTGAGAAGTGAATCTCAATACTCCTATTGATGCGCATGATTTCCTTTATGCAGTTACATTCCAAGTTATTTAAATTCAAGCATTACCTATGCTTACATTTATGTTAAGTTGATATTCTTCAAGTGCTGGTGTACCATGATTTGAGTTGTTGTTTCATTACTGTCTTACATTCCATATGAGTATCTGTAGTAGTGTAAAGTGTTTGGGACTATGCCTTAGTCCAGGAAATCGGTAATTGACCCTATATTCGTGGTTGAGATTGCTTTCACCACCTAGGACGTATTAGACGAACTCGAGTCGTATTAGAGTTGTCGGCAGTGGTTTGGCCACGCGGAGTGTTTGCGCACTCTATGTCGCTCAACTCAACGTGCGCACGTGCTAGTCGAGTTCGTCAAATAACCCGATTGTCCGATGTATGTTAACCATGTATGGACGCTACTGCTTGAATCTAGGGTACCAAACTTACCAATGACATCCTATTAACTATGGTACTTGATCTGCTAAGACTCATGAGCCGGACATGGTGGTATGGGACACCGTGGTCGAGCTGTCGGCATACGCTGGGGTGACGAGCCTCCCCGTAGTGACCAGTGAGCAACTAAACTCGTGAGCCGATTATGGTGGTATGGGACACTATATTCGTGCTGTCGGCCTACATTGATTGGTGATGAGCCCTTTGTAGTGACCTCGAGCATACCTGGATACCGCAAGGAGGTGACGAGCCGATCTGTGGTAGTAAAGGCATGAAAGGCGTGCATTGATTGGTGACGAGCCCTTTGCTACGACCTTAAACATATGATCGTATGAGATGTCTAGGAATGACGACCTTAGTATGGATCACTGTTTGGATGGTGATATGAGGAAGGTATCTTAGCTTCCCAATCCTGTTGTGTGAAATGGACTGATAACAACTTGGTAATCTTATCCATGCACCGCATTTGCATGTGCTTTGTAGATGTGGCGCACTTTGAGGCGATGTCATGCGTAACGTAAGATGAAGACGCTAAGGGTGTACGCGTGAGGGCACGCATCATACCGCATTCATACTTGCATTAACAAGAGTACTTAGGATTTATTTAATTGTTCTGCTTTATCATCACTGTTTAATTGAACTGATAACATGTTAACCAGTGCCTTATTGTTCCACTGAGTTGATCACTCACTCCCACGTTTCTGGGGCGGTGTTACACACCCACCAGACTCTGTCTTAGGCTCTGATGTTGCAGATGTGGATGCGACGTCTGAGGTAGAGCGGGAGTTGGATGACGAGGAGGCTGCCTTCTCCTATATGCCATTTTCAGACGGGTTCTAGCAAGCCTCGGTCTATTACGTGGGATCTCTGGGCTTATATTTTTGGAACTGAAATGATGTAATTTATACTCAGATTTTGTTACATAACACTTTCCTACGATCTGGCTCGTATATGTAATTCAGGGATTTACACTTGTACACATATTTTGCTATAAGTCTTCCGCTTGCTTTATTCACTTGTCCCTGAATCATATCTGTGTTTTGGCTTAATCTATTCCATGTTTTATGCACTAATACAGTCAACATACATCTCTCATTAATTATGTTGCATAAGTGATGTTTTGGAACTCGGGAGCTGAGTTATGCTCGACCCCCGAATTTCAGGGCGTTACAAGCAAAGGTTAACATGTTATCAATTCAATCAAGTAGTAATGATAAAGCAATACAATCAAACATGTCCTAATTACTCTTATTAATGCAAGGATGTATGAAATAATGATGCATGCCCTCACCTGCACTCCCTCAACGTCTTCATCTTACGGTGCGCATGACAACCTCCCGCAGTGCGCCTCCACGTCAAAGCACATTCAATATGGTGCATGAACATGATTACCAAGTTATTATTAGTCCTTTTCATACAGCAGGATTGGGAAGCTAAGGTACCTTCCTTATATTAATTCCCAAACAGTGATCCATTCTAGGGTCGTCAGTCCTAGACAATCTCATACGATGTTATGGTTCTAGGTCACTGCAAAAGGCTCGTCACCAATCAATGCATGCTTAGTCATACTTTAGTTGCTACAATAAGGCTCGTCGCTTTAATGCAGTATCAAGGTATGCTCGAGGTCACTACAAAGGGCTCGTCACCAATCAATGTAGGCCGACAGCACGAATATAGTGTCCCATACTACCATAATCGGCTCACGAGTCTGGATTGCTCACTGGTCACTATGGGGAGGCTCATCACCCCAACGTAGGCTGACAGCTCGACCATGGTGTCCCATACCACCATGCCTGGCTCATGAGTCTTAGCGGATCGAGGTACTAAGGTTGACGGGATTTGCACTGGTAAGTTTGGTACCCTAGATTCAAATAGTAGCATCCATACATGGTGAACATCCATTGGGCTAATCGGGTTACTTGATGAGCTCGACTAGCACGAGCGTACGTTGAGTTGAATGACATGAAGTGCGCAAACACTCCGTGTGGCCAAACCACTGCCGACAACCCTAATACGACTCGGGTTCGTCAAACACGTCTTACGTGATGAATGAATCTCAGCCACGATCTCAAAGCCCGTTACCGATTACCTGGACCAGAACATGGCCCCATACACATTCAATCCTATCTAATAAACATACGAAGTAATCAAAATAGGAGTAACCAAGTAGTCCAATCACAATAGAAAACATGTTATAAGATGCAATAGAACAAGAATCCATACACATGCATTTCATAAGTAAAGTGATAAAATTAAACAACTTGCATGAAGGAAATCATACACACAAGTAAGGTAGTTGGGATTTTACATCTCAACTCCCTCATAATTCACACCTTACTAATTACGAACTCATTCAGACATTTTCACAAACACTTAGACTACACTTGGCAACATACATCACATATGTTGGCCATATTACATATTAGGGCAAATCCTTTTGCCAAGGAGTTGTCGCATAGATAACAATCATATTCTTACGACAATTAATCATGGCAACCATAATGTCAAATTCCAAATGCATACAAACATTTCAACAAGCACATGAATCACACTATTTACAACATAGATTATATATATATATATATATATATACGTAAAATGAAACAGATATCGCATTTGGCATGTGAAATGGCACCCATGTTAGTAATAAATCATTAACTGACATTGAAAGCTTTGAAAACCATAACCTATACGAATATAGTCCGCACTTTAAACCAGAAATTGTACAACGGATTCGATTTAGACGATATGTCTTCGTCAACGACAAAAAGACAACCTAAGGCATAAATTATATTAGCTACATTAGCACTTAGACTATTCTAAGTTCCAAAACAGGTTAGGGTTTGATTGACTTACCTAAAAATGAGATTAGAATTGCCGAAATAAGGATTCAGATGCGATGGATTAGGTACGCTGAGTAACTGGGAAGAATCCCAAGATGATCCACCAACTACTCTCTCACTTTCTCTCTCCTCTTTTCTCTCTTAGCTAGGGTTAGAAAATTCGTATGGAATTTGTGAGAGAGGGTTTAAGGTCTTTATATAGGCCTAAAACTGATGGAATTAGCCTCAAGGCTAAGGTATACTTAGGTTATAACCAAATCGGGTTTATTTTAATTCAATGGAGTGTTTCCGGAGGTCCTTTTACCGAATACAGTCGGACTTAAGCCTACTAATATTGGATCTTAAGCAAGTTAAGTTTTCAGTTCGATCGGGTTTCCAGATTGCCCATGGTGGACTAATTTCAGTTCAACAGTCACCGAAACTCGATCAGGGCCACAAGTACTGTGACATGTGTGGGCCATCTTCCTTGATCCGAGGGTGACTTTGGGTCAAAATGGTTATAAATGACGCGCAAGTGACATGACTTAGATTACTTAAATTCATATTTAATTCTCTAAATAGATTCACCTTTCTCACACTCTTCACTCCAGACTCATGCAAATCGTCTCAGGACATCATCTGGACTTAATTTTTTAGGTGATTGTCAAGTCCAACCAAGCGGTCATAATTGTCTAAGTTTATCGCTATCGGACTTTTGACATGTGGTCCAAGTTCGAAAGCAACTGGGTTTAGAGTTAAATCCTAGATTTCAGGGTAACATAGCGCTGACGATTCTACTGGTTTTGGGTTTTACAGATCGTATTTAAAGTGAATGGTGCTAATTTCACAGGTAATCTAGTTTAGCACTAGTTAATTCACGTTTAATTTCTAAAGGATTGAGTTCTAAGAGAATTCTGGTTGAGGTGGTGCTCGGGTCTTTGTACGAACTTTTCTAGGATGTTACAGGTTCCAACGTATATAAAATCATCATATTTTTAACAGAGTTCGATATCATCGAGCAGGGTCGATATCATCGAATGTATACTCTTAATAGCATCGACTGGCTGCTCGATGACACGAACTCAAATGTCAAACACTTTTTAAACCTTTTGCCAGTTGGTCAAGGATATCGAACATACGTCGATGTCATCGGATTTCAAACTCCGATTTCATTGACACGAGGATCAATTCCTCGACATTTGAAAATGTGAGAGACTTGCTTTTGAAGATTTTCAGAAAAAAAGATATGATCGAGCATCACTCAATATCATCGGAATTTAAATATCAATGATATCGAGGTGCATGTCGATTCATCGATAATTCTAAGGAATTTTCCTATAAGCTTACTGGACAGTTTTTGTCCATATTCGATGACATCGACCATGCTTCGATATGATTGATATTTGAATAACAATTTTACCAAGTGACTCTCGATCCAAAAAAAATATCCTGAAAAACTTGCTGGATAGAAATGTGTCCCAGTTCGATATCATCGGAGGTCTTCTGATATCATCGATATTTGAATTCCGAGGATATCGAGGAATTTTTTGATATATCAAAGATTACATGATTTGTCTTAGAAGAACTTTGGACACAACAGACCTGATGTCGATTTTATCGAGTCTATTCGATGGACTCGAGATTCAAAATTTGATGATATTGAACCTTCTGGAGATCTTTGTGGTTGTTGGACATCTTATGTCCTCATTTCAATAACATCGAGTTAGCTTCGAGGACATCAACAACAGGGTTCGATTTCATCGAACCACTTATTGATAAATAGACAAAGGTAAAAAACTTAGAGATTTTTTTGAGTTTGAAAAAAGTTTTTTAACCATAATGCCTTAGGGTGTTCTATCCAATTTTAAGGATTTTAATTGCCTGGTGTTTTGGGACATGGGATGTGAGGCTAAGATTTACCTGTGGCAAGTTCTAACACACATCTAGTTGAGGCAGACACTTGATTAATCTTCCTGTGGGGCTCTTCCATCTAGCTGACTTAACGCTCACGCTAATTGACAAACTAGGGCACTTTCAATTTCGAACTCGGTTCGAATCCTATGCTCCCGTCTACAGAACAATTGTTATCTAAATCATGAAATAGGATAGCTATTTCATCGATTCCTCTATTTGGATTCCTAAAACAAGAATAGGGTTAGGATTTTTTACCCAAATCAAAGTTGGAATGGCTCGTGTAGCAATGGTGGGGAGGCGATTCGGTACGTGGAGTAGTGGGAGCGAATCCCAGAACGATCTCCCGAACTCTCACTCTACTTCTCACTCATTTCTCCTCTTTTCTCTCTTCCCTCACCTAGGGTTTGAGAAATTTGAATGAAAGAGAGAGGGGGTGGTTTAAGGTCTTTAAATAGGCCCAAAAGTGATGTCAATGGCCCCATGGCCATGGTATACTTGGGTTATAGCCAAAGGGTGCTTATTTTTGACAAACAGGGCCCTTATGAAGTCCATTTCTCACCTAAGTCATGAAGTAAGTTCCTTGACAATGGATCTATGCCAGGATTGTGTTTATGGTGCGATCTGACTAATTGATCGGTCGTGAAGGACCTGTAACAGATCAACAGTTGTCATCCCTTGATTAAGGCCACAAGTATACTGATAGGTGCAGGGAAATTTTCTTGATCCATGGGTGAAGTTTGGTCAGAATCTGACAGTCTGAGGTCTTCAATTTCGCTCGTAAGCAAATGGTTCAAATCACTTAAGTTTCAAGTCAACTTCTAAGGATATTCACGTTTCTCACACACTTCGTTCAAGGCTCAAGTTGTGCATTTCTGGATATTATTTAGGCTCGATTCCCACGATGGTTGTCAAGCCCAATAAGGCGGTCATAACCTTATAGTTTCATGATAATCGGACTTTTGACGCGCGGTCCAAGTCCAATGCAGAGTTTCAATGTGCTCCCGAGAGCAACTTGGTTTTGAGATTTCTCCTAGGTTCTTAAGTAATGTTGAGTTAATGATTTTAATGGTTTTGGGTCTTGCAGCTTGTATAGATAGTGGTTCAAGCTAATCCAATAATTAATTTAGTTTAGTACTTAATTAATTTTTGTCTAATTTCCATAGTATATGGTCTTTAGGTATTTTTGCTTGAGGTGGTACTCAGGCCTTTGTACGAATTTTTTCGAGATGTTACAAGGAGTCCTACAATCAACCAGCCCAATGGCACATGATATGATCAATCACTCATGATAAGTATGCAATGATGTGTATGGGCATGTATTATGATGTTATGCTAGCATATACTCAGTGTGTCCTACTAGTTTAAGCACACTAACATGTTTAACATATATAACATTAATCAGCCCAATACATGACGGGGTCCATAGAAGGATGGCGTATCTAACACAAACATCAAGATAGGCCTATATAGTGAATATACCCAACCTGATATCACATATTCTTTTATCTACAGGAAGGGGAATGATGATGATGTACTAATGTCAAGGATGAGCCTTACACTTATCCTGAGAAGGTAAATGGACGGTGTGGTTGATACATACCTAACATGAAGTCCTCATAATCAATTCAAAGGTAGCGCACATCACAAAGGGTGAGTCAAGTGGATATACAACAAGTGGGCTTCCTCTCTCTCTTAATCATGTAACAACTGGCCTTTCTTATGGGGGCCCGATATGAATACAAGTTGGACCTTAGTAGGGTCCATACATCTAGGACTATGTGTCCTTAAAAATGGATTGAGTAGTTCACTCATCATCTAAGTGGGCCTCGAGTTTGGGTCACTAAGCTTAGGTAAACATATGCATCTAGGTGGACCACATTTACTATGGAAGGCCCGGTACGGACACAAGGTGGGCTCTAAGGCTTGGGGTAGTTCCACAGGGTATGGTGGAAAGCATCATTAGCCATGGGGCTCAATGTTTCGGGGTAGCTCAACAAGGGAGGATGGGCATAATGGGGGCCCAATGGTTTGGGATAGCACAACACGGCGAGGTTTGTCTGCTACACATGTAGGACGGGAAATGAGCTTATCAATGGGCCCTAGGGATGTTTGATAGTGCGGTCCACTTTGGGTTAAATCTAACTCATGGTGGGGCCCAGGCTTTCAGACTAGCTGGGAACGTGGATGGGTAGCATGTATAGAACACATATGTTAAGGTGGGTAGCCTAAAGCCTAGAAAATGGATGACCAACACACAATATGGTGGGCTGCAAAAAGTAGTCCCGCAGCCTGGATATGGATGGACTATATGCATATAACACACCCATCAAGGTGGTCTTCAAGGTTTGGACAATCCTACAAGGCATAGTGGGGCTACTATCAATAATGGGGGCCCAACAATTTCAGTTGGCCCACTAAGGTGAGATGGGCAAAACTTATGGGGGCCTAATGATTTGGGAAAGCCCAATAAGGGAAGGATGGTAATGAGCTTAATAATGGGCCCTAGTGAGGCTTACAATGTGGACATTTAACCACCATTGCTCCTATAATGTGGACATTTAACTATCATTGCTCCCAAGGTGTGGCCCACTTAGAACTTATCCTAAAAAAATGGGGGCCCATACTCCTTATGAAATTGCGGTAAGGACTACTCTAGTAAAAGTAGTAATCGGTCAAATTATCCTAAAGGGGGGGGGGGGGGGGGGGGTAATAGGACTTTATAAAATATCATGACAATTTAAAATCCTATTACCATTATCTTAATCTAATATAACAATTAATCAAGATATCTCCAACTTAACTCTAATGGCTTCCAAGCCAAATAGAGGATCCAATCACAAGACTATTCAATATCTAAACAGTATATAAATTTAGTCTATGATGGATGCACTGAGTGATTGTGTGTGAGGTGTGATACTTATCAGTTATAGACAATCATACATCATGTGATCATTCACACATAATAATAGAATATGCAAATAACAATCTCAAAAATAATCATTTTACAGTGGTTCGACTATATACCTACTCTACTCCCGGTGGATGCACTCAACCCTTGAGTGTACCGGATTTCACTTATAGAGGTTTCAAATCAGGTTTACCTCTAACTAGTACAACCTACACAAGGTTGACACTAGGACCTACATAAGGTACCTAACATGTCTCCGCGAGACATAAGTTTATGCCCCACATAGGAGCAAGGGTCAATCTATAGCACCCAGGTTTTATGTCATACACAAGAGCAAAGGATCCATATAAGGAACATAGGGTTTAAGGCCACACAGGTTAAGGATCTGCACAAAGACCCTAGAGTTTATGCCCTATATAAGAGCAAAGGTCAACACACAACACTTAAGTTTTATGCCCTACATAAGAGTAAAGGATCCACACAAGGAACCTAACTTTTAGACTACACAGGTCAAGGACCTACACTAAGGACCTAAGTTTATGCCCTACACAAAAGCAAGGGTTAACACAAAGCACCCACATGTACTCTCCCTTCGGAGGCCTCGTATAAGGACTTGAAAGGGGTGAGAAACACCTTTGACCCAAACCTACAAAAGGAATGATCAAAAGGGTCTCTGGACTTTAATGACTTACAGATAAGTAGGTGAGCCTCATTAAGCACGTTGATGAAGATCTCCTCCTTGATGACAAAGTTTCTTCATCTCCCTTGATCCACAACACTTGATGATGTACCAATAAAGGCGACGAGATCTGTCAAGGTTATGTTGGAATTCTACTCTATTAAATGTTTTCCTATTTTAGAGGAGTGATTCTAAGCATTCAAGCATTCAAGGTATCCCAGCTTAATGATTTGCCATTAAGATAGTAGCTGGATGATCCTTGAATGGGGAATTTCATTCCTCAATCCACTCTATTTAATATCAATGATGAGAGTGGATTAAAGGATGAACTTCAATGAGAAAAAGGGTTTAGGATAGATGATAGGCAATAACACTCTCAAATCACTCTCTCTTTTCCTCACCGGGCAACCATGAACAAGCTCTCCTTAAATAGACAAAAAGCGTCAATGGTAATAAAGATGTCACATTCTGACTACGATCAATATTATCAGGCCTGCTTCGATGTCATCGAATGTATACTTTCGATGTTATTGAAGCAAGTTTCGATGATACGAACTCCACTAAAGAATATACCTGGAACTTTTTGACTGAGGATCGATGTTATCGAGTAGGCATCGATGTCATCAGAGTTTGAATTCTGATTTAATCAACAATTTGTTCGATACATCGATCATTTCCACATGATTTTAAAAAGAGCTTGCTAGACAATCTTAGATCCATTTCGATGATATCAAAAATATATCGATTTCATCAAAATTTGAATTACGATCATATCGAGACATCATCGTTTCCTCGGTCATTTCCATAAGATTTTCCTATTGAGCTCGCTGGACTAGTTTGGTTTGAATTGGATAACATCGAAGCTCCCTCAATATCATTGGAATTTGACTTCCGATGGAATCGTGGCTTGCTTCGAGTCAATGATAAATATAAGATTTTCCTTAATAGCACACTGGACAAAACTAGCGAGAATTTGATCATTTCGAGCCATCTCGATGTTATCAGAATTTGAATTCCGATGATATTAAATCTTCCATCAATTCATCGAGAATTTTATCTAAAGATCAAGTTGGTTGTTAGACACAAGAGGTCCTTAATTCAATGATATCGAGTACTTTTCGAGGGCATCGATAATAAGTGTTTGGTCATATCGATGTAATATCGATATATAGAGAAAGGCTGAAAACTTATAAATTTTCCTATTTTGCAAAATAAGTATTCATACTAAAAAACCTATGTTGTTATACTCATTTTAAGGGTTTATATACCTGGGTGTTTTGAGACATGGGATGTGAGGCTTAGTTTACCTTTAATGAGTTCGGAGCACATATCCAGCTGAGGCAGACCCTTGATGATCTTCATACGTCTCCCACTAGTCTTACCGACTCAACTCTCACACTAATTGACAAACCTGGGCACTTTCAATCTCCCCCTTTGGCAATTGCCTAACAAAACACCTAAAACACACTTAGAACAACATCCTAAGTTGTGTGTACATGAACTTCACACAATTTTACACTATGGAGTTCACACACAATCTTAATCCATACAGTCGCTCCCCCTGTCTTCTTGTTGTTGCTCCCCCTATCATCTGCATCACCATGCTCAAAACCATATACCTAGTAGTGTTCTCATTGTGGGATTTGTTCTCCCCCTTTTTGTCAATCATTGACAAAGGTTAATATACCAATAATAGATCGAATGCCTGAAGTCGACATTAAAGAAACTGGGAGAATTAAGGCAATAGGAGGACTGTAAATTCTTGACAATGCATTGTAAAGTAGGAAATCATCAAACCACACATAATAAACCACTTCTATGCACATTTAATAATCAGTAGAGAATCAATTATCATTTGTCACATAACATGTATCCCATAGACAGTTCCTATAAAGCTCAAACAGATCGTCAGTAAATAATATGAGCAACTTAGACAGGCTACATTTAAAATCAACAGAAATATATCATCATTCATGCAAGGAATATTCAAAGAACTACCCAATCTTAGCAGAATTTAGAGCACAATAAAAAAAACATCCATCAAAGTATTCAGCCCATCCATGAGCATATTAAAACAAAAGTATTTTCCTCATCCAGAGGACAAACAACCCCAAAAAAAAAACTAACTAATAACCACCAGAAAATGTTAATCTGTCCAAAGTTAGCTGAGCACCACATACACTCATAGGTACGTAGGGCATTCATAAAGATACTCATGCCCTAAGTATAAATGAGTAATCGGTGTATGTGATGGCATAAGAGCAATTGTCACTATAGTGCTGGAGCCGAGTGAGATGGCGCCGTGTCATCTCGACGGCATGTCATTAGATCAACGATTTGCTGTGTCGTGTACTGTAATCCAGCCACCATTTTCTCCAAGGCTGAGAAACGCTCATCATGCTTCTTAAGTTTCTCTTCTATCCATGCCACTCCACGCAATGTTGCCTCGACCTGATCTTGATGAGATTTGAACCGTTGAGTCTATGCAGAGTCCGTCGGAGTCGAAACTAGCTGAGGCTAATGTCTATCTCCTTCCGTTTGCGTTGTTCCTTCCCCCAATTCTCCTTCTCCTTGTATCTCTTCCTCAGGCCGTTCTTCTATAAACTCATGGAACTTAAGGTCCATTTTTTGGATGTTAACCTTATTGAAATGTTGCAGTGGATGCTTAGGATCATCCATCAATGGAAGTCCAATTTTATCACATAACAAATGGATGAGATGAGGGAACAGTAGATAGGTTGCTCTGGAAATGTGAATGACACTGGCTAATTGGTGAAGAATTACAGTGGGCAGACATATCTTGACACCAGATGCAATACTATATATAATCATGACCATGAACACAGTAAGATCTGCATGATTTGGTCCTCTAAGGTAAGCGTTGGTGCAGAAGATTCCATGCAAGACTCAGTATTTATGACTCGTGTATTTTTCTTTTAAGGCATTCCCTTGATACCACTGGATATCTCGTCCCTGACATGAGAATTTTGTGACCGTAGAATGAGTTGTTGGGTCCTCAAGATCAAGATCGAATAGATTGACAGGAGATAAGGTAAGATAAAAAATGTTGGCAATGGATTCGGTAGTGATTTCAACACTCACTTCCCCAGTAGTGACAGTAATGGATGGAGGATTAAGAACCGGGGAATGACTATAGGCAAGGAATCAGTAAGTTCTCTCATCATGACACGGACCTCCAAAAGTCAAAACAGGCAACCAATCAACTGCATCTAACAGAGATTCTAAATTGAATTTTCTAATGCATTCCCTATCAACCCATAGCTCATGCACAAGTTGCCTCCCTATATATTTCTCAAGGATATGTGGAGGAGGAGCTACAACAGTGGGTGGAGGTGTAGGGGCCATAGCTGGAGCTTCACTACGTGACATTTGTTGAGTAGTGGAGCTTCGTTGGCATGTCAGGGATCTCTAATCCTATGCTTGGCCCTTTCTTTTGGGGCTATGGTTTTCTTCCTGGTAGGCCTAGAGGATTCCCCTATGACAGGTGCTTTTCCCTTGTCTTTACTCATTTAAACAACTAGAAATTCAAAAAGAATTGATGGATGAAAGCAATCTGATAGACCACTGAAAGCTATGAAGACTAACTAGAGAGAATGTGCCAAGAAATGAACTTTCAATCCATCTAGGAAGACCCAAAAATGTAGAATACCTTGAGGAATCAAAAGGATATGCCAAGAAATTACCAGATTTGAGCCACGTTAGGCTGCTTATGGTCATCAAAAGAGCAAAGAAATGGCTGAAGAAGATGAATAGTCAAGGAGAGAAGGCAAAACAAAATTTTCCTGCTTGTCTGCTTTTTATCGGGTGAAATTTATTGATGATATCGAGTCTACAAGGATCTCATTGATTGTCTTAAGTCAATGTTATCGACGAGGTCTTCAATAACACTTTATAACATGTGACGCTTCGGATTCTAAAAGGTCGTCGATGATATTGGTATCGATTCGATATAATCGAGGATTAGTCCGATTCATCGATTGACTTATCGAAGAGAATAAGTATGACATTGATTTAAGCACTTCGATGATCTTTCATATATGCATATCATAATATATTTTCATATCAGCTTGTATACACATCAAAATTTATACAAAAAGTTGTAACCTTCAAAATTATAAAAACTTGTAGTGTTCATATTCAAAAGGAATTTTTAAGTAGTATTATCCTCAGATATATCATGATAATCACAAAAAAAATACATCTTTTCACATATGTACGTCTAAAGCTTTAGATGTTGTAGCCAAGAAATATTCTGTGTTCCCATACTAGTAGGCAAAAGGATCATCCTTCTTGTTGCCTCTAATAACATAGCATTGATCATTAGTGCGAAGACCGTTCATAATTAGTTTTCCTGATAGGTCTAAGATCTTGCACTCATGTGTGGAGAATGTTACCACATGCTTGTTGTCACATATTTGAGAGATGCTTAGAAGGTTGTATGTTAAACCTTCTGCACAAAAATCATTGTCATTTTTTAGCACCTCTAATTTGGCAATGGTTCCATGCCCTAGTACCTTAACAGTGCTTCCATCACCAAAAGTGACCTTCCCATTATCAAGAGGTGAGTAATTGGAGAGAAGTGCCTTGTCACCTATGACATGTCTTGAGCACCCGCTATCTAAGTACCACTTAGTATTATTGCCTCTCTTAGGATTTGAGTGAGTTGCTAGGAAATTTTTCTTTTCTTTCACTAACCATTTTATGCCAAGTTTACCTGAAGGTGTTGTTTTTACTTTGCACTGAACTTGTTTGGGTATGTTGGGTAGCTGAATCACTTTTTCTTATTTTATTAGTTCATTAGTTTTTTGATTCAGCTGAGCTACCTGACTGTAACATCCTGAAAAATGCCGTACAAAAAGCCGAGCACCATCTCAACCAGAATTCTCTTAAAACTCAATCCTTTAGAAATTAAACGTAAATTAACTAGTGTTAAACTAGATTACTTGTGAAATTAGTACCAATCACTTTAAATACGATCTGTAAGACCCAAAACCTGTAGAATCGTGAACGCTATGTTACCCTGAAACCTAGGATTCAACTCTAAACCCAGTTGCTCTCGGGAGCATTCAGAAACTTTGTTTCAGACCTAGACCACACTTCAAAAGTCTGATTTCGATAAACTTAGACAATCACCAGGAAAATCAAGTCTAGATGATGTCTTGAGACCGTTTGCTTGCGTCCGGAGTGAAGAGTGTGAGAAAGGTGAAATTATTTAGAAAATTAAATATGAATTTAAGTAATCTAAGTCGTGTTGCTTGCGCATCGATTTTAAGCATTCTGACCGTTGGATTTTGACCTAAATTCACCCTCGGATCAGGGAAGATGGTCCACACATGTCAAAGTGTTTGTGGCCCTGATCAAGTTTCGGTGACCGTTGAATTGAAATTGGTCTGCCATGGACGATCTGGAAACCCGATCGGACTGAAAACTTAACTTGCTTAAGATCCATTATTAATGAGCTTAAGTCCGACCGCATTCAGTAAAAGGACCTCCAGAAACGCTCCATTGAATTGAAATTTACTCGATTTGGTTATAATCTAAGTATACCTTGGCCTTGGGGCTAATTCCATCAATTTTAGGCCTATATAAAGACCTTAAACCCTCACTCTCAAATTCCATACGAATTTTCCAAACCCTAGCTAGAAGAGAGAGAGAGAGAGAGAGAGAGAGAGAGAGAGAGAAATTGAGAGAGTAGTTGATGAATCATCTTGGGATTCTTCCCAGTTATTCTACACACCTAATCCACCGCATCTGAATCATTTTCTCAGCGCTTCTAATCTCATATTTGGGTAAGTCAATCAAACCCTAACCTGTTTTGGAACTTATAATAGCCTAAATGTTGATGTAGCTAACATAATTCATGCCTTAGGTTGTCTATTCGCCGTTGACAAAGACTCATCGTCTAAATCAACTCCGTTGCACCATTTCCGGTCTAAGGTGCAGACTATATTCATACAGGTTATGGTTTTCAAGGCTTTCAATGTCAGTTAATGATTTATTACTGATGTGGGTGCCATTTCTCATGCCAAATGCAATATATGTTTCCTTTTCCGTATATGTATAACCTATGTTGTAAATAGCGTGATCCATGTGCTTGTTGGAATGTTTGTATGCTTTTGGAATTTGACGTTGTAATTGCCATGATTATTTGTCGTAGGAATATGATTGTTATCTATGCGACAACTCCTTGTCAAAAGGATTTGCCCTAATATGTAATATGGCTGACATATGTGATGCATGTTGCCAAGTGTAGTCTAAGTATTTGTAAAAATGTCTGAATAAGTTCATAGTTAGTAAGGTGTGAATTATGAGGGAGTTGAGATGTGAGATCCCAACTATTCCCTTATATGTACTATTTCCTCCATGAATTGCTTATTCTAATTATTCATGTTAACTATGTGTATGATTTCCTCCATGCAAGTTATTAATCTTATCGTTTTACTTATGAAATGCATGTGTATGGATTTTCTTAATCTTGCATCTTATAATATGTTTGCTATTATAGTTGAATGTGTATGGGGCCACGTTTTGGTCCAGGCAATCGGTAATAAACTCTGAGTTCGTGGCTGAGGTAGCTTTCGACATGCAGGACGTGTTTGACGAACCAGAGTCATATTAGGATTGACGGCAGTGGTTTGGACACACGGAGTGTTTCCGCACTTCATGTCGTTCAACCCAATGTGCGATCATGCTAGTCGAGCTCGTCAAGTAACCCGATTGGCTCGATGTATGTTCACCATGTATGGACGCTACTGTTTGAATCTAAGGTACCAAACTTACCATTGTAATCCTGTTAACCATGGTACCTTGATCCGTTAAGACTCATCAGCCGGGCATGGTGGTATGGGACACCGTGGTCGAGCTGTCGGCCTATGCTGGGGTGACGAGCCTCCCCGTAGTGACCAGTGAGCACCCAAACTCGTGAGCCGATTATAGTGGTATGGGACACTATATTCGTACTATCGGCCTACATTGATTGGTGACAAGCCCTTTGTAGTGACCTCGAGCGTACACTAAGACTGCGTAGTGGCGACGAGCCCTTACCTAGCAACAAGAGTACACTAGGCCTGCATTAATTGGTGACGAGCCCTTTGCAGTGACCTAGAACCATAACATCGTATCAGATTGTCTAAGACTGACGACCCTAGAATGGATCCTTGTTTGGGAATTGACATAGGGAAGGTACCTTAGCTTCCCAATACTGCTGTATGAAAAGGACTAATAAGAACTTGGTAATCATGTTCATGCACCGCATTACATGTGCCTTGGCGTTGTGGGGCACTCAGGGAGGTTGTCATGTATACCGTAAGATGAAGACGCTGAGGGAGTGCAGGCGAGGGCATGCATCATTCTTCATACATCCTTACATTGACAAAAGTAATTAAGACATGTTAGATTGTACTGCTTTATCATTACTGCTTGATTGAATTGATAACATGTTAACCTTTGCTGTATAGTTCCACTGAGTTAATCACTCACTCCTACGTTCTGGGACGGTGTTTAAACACCAACCAAACTTTGTCTTAGATGTAGATGATGATGCGACACACGAGGCAGAGCAGGAGTTCGAGGATGTTGAGGAGGCGTTCTCCTTTATGCAGTTCTCAGGCAGGTTCATGTGAGCCACGTCCTGAGCTATGGGGATTCAAGGTTATTGCTATAATGGTTTATTCCATTTGATACTTATATTTTGAGACACATACACATGTAATTATAACCTGGTAACGTATACATATCACAGGGACTTATATCGACATATATATTTCTTTAAGTCTTCTGCTTGCATATTTCACCTGTCCCTAGATTATGTTTGCAGTTTTGGATTAATCTACTTCATGTTTTCTACATTAATACTGACAACATTCATCAATCATGACTTATGTTGCATAAGTGATGTTTTGGAACTCGGGAGCTGAGTTAGCTCGACCCCCGAATTTCAGGGCGTTACAAGTTGGTATCAGAGCATGATTTGAATTAAACCGGGCCTACGTTACGGTCGCACAACGCACGCTGATGCCACTTTAGTGTAGGAGGGTGTGAGGAAAACCTAGAAACAATGTAGGCTTCCCAGTTGCACCGCTTGGCGAAAGTTTACTGAAAATGATCGTCAAGATCGGGTCTGTGCACATTCCTGATCATACACAGCGATCCCAAATCACTTCTAGACCATCTATTGACGGGTTTAGACTATGTATCATCCTTTTCTAGCTGTTAGAAATCTGGTAAAAGTGAATCTGTATCAGATTCTATTCAAAGTGACCCGAAATGAGTCGAATCGGACTAGGGGCCCAATCGGGGCATTTGTAGGGGGACCCAGGGTGGGACCCACATCATTTTCTCTCCCATGGGATAGGAGGACCTCGTCCAAACGATGAGTCCTCACCAGAATGTCCAGAGGACAGCAAGGACCTCGCCGGTTCGTCGAGCCCTCGCCGCCCAGCGGGCCAGCTCGGGCCGATGCCCATAGGGCCTAGTGTGGCCCACTCATCCATGGTTGCATGATATTAAGCCCTTCTAAACCCTCCTTCCATCACAAAGCTCCCCTCCAAGCTTTCCTTTTCTTGAAATTACCTCCCCAAACCCCTTCTTCTTTCATTTTCGTCCACCCTCAATCCACCCATCTCAAAACCCATCTCCATTGCTGATTTTCCTCTCTTTTCTTTCCATTTGAGCACTCAAATCCCTCTTTTGAGTCTCAAATTCATGGAAGCCCCATCATTCCTCCCCTTTCCTTCTTTTCTTTCATTTTTCATGGCCCTATTTGAGCTCATTACGGCTATATTTTCCATTTCTACCATCCTTCCTTTCATGGGGAAGAAGAGAGCTCCCGTTGATGAAGCTGGGCCTAGTCGCCCAACCCGTTCTCGGAGGCCGAGAGGCACCGTCGCCAGTACAACCTCCACTCAAGCATTTCTGACGAAGCGGGACCTCGATCCTCAAGCTCCCGTTGGAAGAACTCTGTTGGCGGAGCTATCTCATGGAGTTTATGAAGGCCATAGGGTCCTTTTTGAAGCTCATGTAGATCTGTGGCTACTTGGAGAATATCTCCTAGTTGAGCACCTGGAAGGGGCCGATTGGTGTCCACTATTTGAGGGTGAATACCGCGCCAATGTGAGTACTGTCCGAGCTTTCTATGCTCTCATTCAAGAGCCTTCGCTGGAGCCATTGTAGTTCAAGATCCCTTGTGGAAGAGATCGGGAGGCCATAATCAATGTTGCTTTGATATCCTGACTTCTGAACGTGCCTCTTGGCGAGATTCATGCTAGTGAGAAGAATCTGAGTAGTGTGAATGAAAGAGATCGCTGCACACGGTTCCTTTATGGTCGTTTGGTCGAATGGAAGCCTAACAGAAGCCTTTTGGCGACCAACATGACAAACAACTTCTGCTTGCTTCACCACATCTGCACATTCAATGTTTATCCAAGGTGGAGCAATCACAGTGAGTGTACATGCCTGATGGTAGATTTCTTGTACCAGGTGGGGCAAGGAGAGAAGCTGTGTGTGCCGACATACATCTTGCGACAGATTATCCTCATCGCTCGTTCGAATAGGACTGAATCGCTCCCATTTGGCCGACTCATATGTAAGCTTGCACATGAGTTTGGCTACAGGCTTGGAGCTGAAAGGCCAGTACCTGTCCGTTACATCAATGAGATGACTCTTAATCAGATCAATATCAAGCCGCGACGACAACAAGCTCTACTTGAAGAAAGTGAGGATGAGATTGATAGCGAAGAGGAAGAGAGTAATGAAGAAGGTGGAGCTGAAATAGAATAAGAAGGAGAGCGGGATGAGGAATAAGTGGAGGCCTAGGACAGGAGTGAGACCTCTCCTCCACGGCACCAGAGAAGCGCACTGATCAGGCTGCCAGGGATGCCTGTATAGCTCGACTTGAGGAGGGCCAAGCTGTCTTACGATAGGACATTATGGATCTTTGGGGCCTCGTGAAACATAAGTTCAAGAAGGTGACTCGCACTTTGAAGTCTATCCTGTGTTGCCTGCAGGATAAGGGTGCCCCTCCTCCATCACCAGATTTCAACGAGTAGTCGTAGTTGTAGTCGTCCTTTACTCTATTTTGTTACTTTTTATTATGTGTAGCCGTTAAAGGCGTAGTAGTTTAGAAGTTGTTTCGCTGTTTGAAGCTTAAGTTGTATTAGCTCACATGCTTTCTCGGTCGCGATCCATGTAATGCTGCACTTCTTGTATTGTGACAATTTTGTTAAATGAAATGTATGTTACTTTCCTTAAGTTGTGATGTGAATGCTGCGTGGGTGGATTATGTGAATGTTAAGTCTTACAAGTTTCATCCTCTGCCGAATGTAGGGTATGTCTCCTAAGGGCTCAAGGACTTCCACCCATTTTTCTTTGGGCGAGTCGCTTGACGGAGTCTCTCGGGCCCGTCTCCTTTTACTGCTGGGCCAACTCCCATGACACCATCTATGATTCCTCTAGTCATGGCTTCGGTTCCTGAACAGAATCATGCTTCTGCGTTGACACCTTATGCATCGCAGTCCGCTCCACCTCCTGACAGGCTTGAGTAGATGATGTTGTTGATGCAACAGCAGCAGATCTAGTAGCAGCAGCAGTTCTTATCCACCATGGGTGGCATCTTTACCCAATCGATGGGGGCGACTCCACCTGTTTCACCTATGCACCCATCTGGGAGCGCTAGTGCTAGCGGCACGTTTGAGCTATTCCAGCGCTTATGACCTCCCACTTTTGTGGGTACTCATAGACCCGAGGAGGCCGAGTACTAGATTAACCACATCTCTAAGATGTTAAGGCCGCTTCACTGTTCTAAGGTGGAGCAGGTCAAGCTTGCCTCTTTCATGTTTGAGAAGGAGGCCAGTTTATGGTGGGACAGTGTTCTCTACACAGTTGCAGAAGTTTTCGTGTGGACGTGGGAGGCGTTTGAAACTCGCTTACACGAGAAGTATTTCCCGGTCACTTACCGACACGAGAAGGAGAGTGAGTTCCTTCACCTCCGTCAGGGAGGGATGTCGGTGACAGAGTATGAGAACTGGTTTATAGAGCTGGGTAGGTATGCTCCTTTGCTTTTGGGTGATCAGCCGATGCAGATGTAGCATTTTTTTGAGGGGATGAGGCCTGAGATTCGATCGAAGATGTGCTGTGCTAGCATCTCTTCTTATGCTGAGTTGGTGAGCATGTCCCTGCGAGCTGAGCAGGACGGGGACAGGCTGTCCCGTATGCGTGCACCTGTGGTTCTTGGACCGCAGCCTGACATTTCGAGTCGACCATTTCTCGGCAAGAGGCCACGGGCAAATTCTCCTCCGAGACGTGCAGCGTCGTCGTCTCAGTTGATGCGTTCTGATCTGCACTGTACTTACTGTGGGAGAGTTGGGCATTTGGATCTACTTGCTTCACGCGGATGCGAGACAATAGATTTACGCCGCCACAGAGGATCAACTGTCCGATGCCTTAGGTCATGTCAACCCCACCTCTTCATTTAGCACCAGCTTACCCATCCTTCAGACCTTCCGTACCTCGTTTCAGGCTGCTTCAACGGCTTATGGTACCACCGTCGAATTGCCCCCAACAAGCTCGAGTTCACACGCTTACAGCTGAAGCGCCTGGGGCTGACTTAGCACCGAGGTCTTTTGAGGTTTTTGCTCATATTCAAGGTATTCCCATCTTCTTGTTGGTGGACACAGGGTCCACTACTTCTATCATATCATATGCGGCAGTTAAGCACCTGGGATTGGGCACTGTTACTATGAAGGGAGTGGCACTCACTACTGCGACAGGGACCTCCTCTGATATTACTAGAGTTTGTATGGGTTGTTCAATAGATCTAGGAAGCAGATCGATTCTAGTCGACTTGTTTGTCGCACCTCTATATCATTACGATGTCATCCTTGGTATGGATTGGCTCACGAAGATGCGAGCAAAGATTGATTGTGAGGCTAGATTGGTGACAACCCATGGACCTGAGGGCGAGACATTTACTTTCCCTGTTCAGGTCAGTTATTCTTCCCTGTTTGGTTGTTATGCTTCTCTGTTGGAGAGTAATGTTGGTTCAACGCTTGAAAACATGCCAATGGTTCAGGATTTTGAAGATGTGTTCGCGACGATTCCTAGATTACCCCATCGGGGCGAGATTGATTTTACCATCGATCTCATGCCTGGTGCGACACCTATTTCATTGCCCACCTATCGCATGCCTCCGAGTGAAATGGAGGAATTGAAGAAGCAGATTGATGGTTTGTTGATTTGGGCTTTATTCGACCCAGTGTGTCTCCTTGGGGAGCACCTATTCTGTTCGCCAAGAAGAAGGATGGTTCCTTGCGATTATGTATAGACTATCGCAGGTTGAATCGGGTGACAGTGAAGAACAAGTATCCCTTGCCCAGGATCGATGATCTGTTTGATCAGTTGAAGGGGGCACGATACTTTTCCAAGGTAGATTTGCAGTCAGGGTATCATCAGTTGCGCATCAAGGATGAGGACGTGCAGAAGACTGTCTTCAGAACTAGCTTCGGCCATTATGAGTTCCTTGTGATGTCATTCGGTCTTACAAATGCACTGGCCGTGTTCAAGGATCTGATGAACAGGGTGTTTCGACCATTTTTGTTCCGATTCATCATTGTCTTTATCGATGACATCTTGATATACTCTATGAGTCAGGAAGAGCACGAGGAGCACTTAAGAGCGGTCTTAGAGACTCTCAGAAGGAATCAGCTTTTTGCGCAGTATAAGAAATATGACTTCTGGAAAGAGGAAGTGAAGTTCCTAGGACATGTGGTGTCCAAGGAAGGCATCGCAGTCGATCTCGCTAAGGTAGCTGCATTTCAGGACTAGAAGCAGCCTGATTCGGTTACTGAGGTGAGAAGCTTTCTGGGCCTAGTTGGCTATTATCGACGTTTCATACGAGATTTCTCGAAGATAGCCAGACCATTGTCTCAGTTGACATGGAAAGACTTAAAGTTCGCCTGGAATGAGAGGGCCGAAACAGCTTTTCAGGAGCTGAAGGACAAGTTGACGTCCGCCCCTGTGCTAGTATTGTCAGATCAAGGGGTTAAGTATACGATATATACTGACGCCTCTCGCATTGGTCTGGGTTATGTCCTTACACAGAAGGACAGGGTGATTGCTTATGCCTCAAGACAGTTGAGGAAACATGAGGAGAATTATCCTACACATGACCTGGAGTTAGCAGCTCTCATTTTCACACTAAAGCTCTGGAGACAGTACCTCTACGGAGAGGAGTTCGAGCTCTTTTGCGACCACAAGAGCCTTAAGTATATATCTCTCAGAGTGATTTGAATATGAGGCAACGCTAATGGATGGAAACCTTAAAGGATTTTAAGTTTGAGGTCTCCTACCATCCAGGCAAGGCAAACCTTATGGCAGATGCTTTGAGCCGCAAGAAAATTATAGAGTTTGGGGCTCCGCTAATGATAGCAGAATGGGACATGATGGAATTTATGCGAGACTTTGAGCAGAAACTCACGGTGGAAGAGCCGTATGAGGTTATTGCACACATTCGAGTACAACCCCTCATTGATGATAGGATCATTGCAGCTCAGGCAGATGATGAACTATTGGTGAAGATGAGACAGTGGCTTGGTACAGATGAGGACTCCGAGTGGAGTGTTGGTTCAGATGGTGGTCTACGTTATCCTGGCCGTCTATGTGTCCCAGACGTTCCTGACTTAAGACGGGAGGTTCTCGAGTCAGCCCATAGTTCGAAGCTTGCGATGCATCCAGGTAGCACGAAGATGTATCAAGACATGAGGAGATCCTACTGGTGGGACAATATGAAGGTTCACATTGCTGAGTTCGTATCCCGTTGTCTCATGTGCCAGCAAGTTAAGGCAAAGCATCGCCGACCTCCTGGATTGCTTCAACCCATGCCTATAGCTGAGTGGAAGTGGGATTTTATCTCTATGGATTTTATTTCAGGGCTACCGAGGATGAGGAAGGGACATGACTCCATTTGGGTAATCATCGACCGATTGATGAAATCGGCTCATTTCTTATCGATCAGAGTCACGAACTCTGTAGACGAGTTGGCTAGGTTGTACATCAAGGAGATTGTACGTCTGCATGGAGTTCCCTTGGATATTGTGTCTGACAGAGACACGCGATTCACATCTATCTTCTGGACTTGTATCCAGGAAGCGATTGGTGTGAAGTTGAAGTTCAGCATCGCGTTTCATCCGTAGACAGACAGGCAGACGAAACATGTGAAATAGGTGTTGGAAGATATGTTGCGCGCTTGTGTTTTGGATTTCAAGGATAGTTGGGATGACTGTCTCCCATATGCAGAGTTCGTGTACAACAACAGTTTTCAGGCTAGTATAGGCATGGCTCCCTATGAGGCACTATATGGTCACCTGTGTAGAGCACCGCATTGATGGGCAGAAGTTGGCGAGCATAGTTTGATTGGCCCAGAGTTGGTTCAGGCGACTTCAGAGAAAATTAACATTATTAGACGTCGACTTCTGACAGCCCAGGGCAGGCAGAAGAGTTACGCTGATACAAGACGACGACCGCTTGAGTTCGAGGTTTGAGACCATGTATTTCTTAAGGTTTTCCCCATGAAGGGAGTCCTGCGATTTGGTAAGAAGGGCAAGCTCACGTCGAGATTTATTGGTCCATTTCAAATACTGGATCGAGTGGGGGCAGTAGCCTATCGCCTTGCTTTGCCCACACCCCTCGTGGGCATGCATAACGTATTTCATGTATCTATGTTGAAGAAGTACGTTCTTGATCCTTCACATATTATCAATTGGGAGAAGGTGCAGTTGAGCGATGATGTCACCTATGTAATGCGACTGACTTGTATCTTGGATAGGAAGGAGCAGGTGCTACGTAGCAAGGTCATCCCACTTGTGAAAGTACTGTGGACGCATCACAGTGAAGAAGAGGCTACTTGGGAGACTGAAGCTGAGGTCAGAAAGAACTACCCTCAGATCCTTGAGGAGTATGAGAAGGTATAAATTTCGAGGTCGAAATTTTTTCTTTAAGGGGGGTAGATTGTAACATCCTGGAAAATGCTGTATAAAAACTCGAGCACCATCTCAACCAGAATTCTCTTAGAACTCAATCCTTTAGAAATTAAACATAAATTAACTAGTGTTAAACTAGATTACTTGTGAAATTAGCACCAATTACTTTAAATACGATCTGTAAGACCCAGAACCTGCAGAATCGTGAATGCTATGTTACCCTGAAACCTAGGATTCAACTCTAAACCCAGTTACTCTCGGTAGCATTCAGAAACTTTGTTTAGGACTTGTACCACACGTCGAAAGTCCGATTTCGATAAACTTAGACAATTAAGACCGCCTAGTTGGACTTGACAATCACCTGGAAAATTAAGTCCAGATGATGTCCTAAGACCATTTTCTTGCATCCGGAGTGAAGAGTGTGAGAAAGGTGAAATTATTTAGAAAATTAAATATGAATTTAACTAATTTGAGTCATGTCGCTTGCGCACCGATTTTAAGCATTCTGACTGTTGAATTTTGACCCATATTCACCATCGGATCAGGGAAGATGGCCTAAACATGTCAAAGTGTTTGTGGCCCTGATCGAGTTTCGGTGACCATTGAATTAAAATTGGTCCGCCATGGACGATCTGGAAACCCGATCGGATTGAAAACTTAACTTGCTTAAGATCCATTATTAGTGAGCTTAAGTGCAACCGCATTCAGTAAAAGGACCTCCAGAAACGCTCCATTGAATTGAAATTTACCCGATTTGGTTATAATCTAAGTATACCTTGGCCCTGGGGCTAATTCCATCAATTTTAGGCCTATATAAAGACCTTAAACCCTCACTCTCAAATTCCATACGAATTTTCCAAACCCTAGCTAGAAGAGAGAGAGAGAAAGTGAGAGAGTAGTTGATGAATCATCTTGGGATTCTTCCCAGTTATTCTACGCACCTAATCCACCGCATCTGAATCGTTTTCCCGGCGATTCTAATCTCATATTTGGGTAAGTTAATCAAACCCTAACCTGTTTTGGAACTTAGAATAGCCTAAGTGTTGATGTAGCTAACATAATTCATGCCTCAGGTTGTCTATTCGCCGTTGATAAAGACTCATCGTTTAAATCAACTCCGTTGCGCCATTTCCGATCTAAGGTGCAGACTATATTTATATAGGTTATGGTTTTCAAGGCTTTCAATGTCAGTTAATGATTTATTATTGACGTGGGTGCCATTTCTCTTGCCAAATGCAATATCTGTTTCGTTTTCCGTATATGTATAACCTATGTTGTAAATAGCGTGATCCATGTGCTTGTTGGAATGTTTGTATGCTTTTGGAATTTGACGTTGTGATTGCCATGATTATTTGTCGTAGGAATATGATTGTTATCTATGCGACAACTCCTTATCAAAAGGATTTGCCCTAATATGTAATATGGCTGACATATGTGATGTATGTTGCCAGGTGTAGTCTAAGTGCTTGTAAAAATGTCTAAATAAGTTCATAGTTAGTAAGGTGTGAATTATGAGGGAGTTGAGATGTGAAATCCCAACAATTCCCTTATATGTACTATTTCCTCCATGAATTGCTTAGTCTAATTATTCATTTTAACTATGTGTATGATTTCCTCCATGCAAGTTGTTAATCTTAACGTTTTACTTATGAAATGCATGTGTATGGATTTTCTTAATCTTGCATCTTATAATATGTTTGCTATTATAGTTGAATGTGTATGGGGCCACGTTTTGGTCCAGGCAATCGGTAATAAACTTTGAGTTCGTGGCTGAGGTAGCTTTCGCCACGCTGGGCGTGTTTGACGAACCCGAGTCATATTAGGATTGACGGCAGTGGTTTGGCCACATGGAGTGTTTTTGCACTTCATGTCGTTCAACCCAACGTTCGCTCATGTTAGTTGAGCTCGTCAAGTAACCCAATTAGCCTAATGTATGTTCACCATGTATGGACGCTGTTGTTTGAATCTAAGGTACCAAACTTACCATTGTAACCCCGTTAACCATGGTACCTTGATCCGCTAAGACTCATGAGCCGGGCATGGTGGTATGGGACACCGTGGTCGAGCTGTCGGCCTATGCTGGGGTGACGAGCCTCCCCGTAGTGACTAGTGAGCACCCAAACTCATGAGACACTATATTCGTGCTGTCGGCCTACATTGATTGGTGACGAGCCCTTTGTAGTGACCTCAAGCGTACACATAGACTGCGTAGCGGCGACGAGCCCTTACGTAGCAACAAGAATACACTAGGCCTACATTGATTGGTGACGAGCCCTTTGCAGTGACCTAGAACCATAACATCATATGAGATTGTCTAGGACTGACGACCCTAGAATGGATCCTTGTTTGGGAATTGACATAGGGAAGGTACCTTAGCTTCCCAATCCTACTCTATGAAAAGGACTAATAAGAACTTGATAATCATGTTCATGCACCGCATTGCATGTGCCTTGGCATTGTGGAGCACTTAGGGAGGTTGTCATGCGTACCGTAAGATGAAGATGCTGAGGGAGTGCAGGCGAGGGCATGCATCATTCTTCATACATCCTTGGATTAACAAGAGTAATTAGGACATGTTTGATTGTATTGCTTTATCATTACTACTTGATTGAATTGATAACATGTTAACCTTTGCTGTATAGTTCCACTGAGTTGATCACTCACTCCCACGTTCTGGGACGGTGTTTAAACACCAACCAGACTTTGTCTTAGTTGCAGATGATGATGCGACACACGAGGTAGAGCAATAGTTCGAGGATGATGAGGAGGCGTTCTCCTTTATGAAGTTCTTAGGCGGGTTCATGTGGGCTGCATCATGAGCTACGGGGATTCAGGGTTATTGATGTACTGGTTTATTCCATTTGATACTTGTATTTTGAGACACATACACATGTAATTATAACCTGGTAAAGTATACATATTTCAGGGACTTATATCGACATATATACTTCTTTAAGTCTTCCGCTTGCGTATTTCACCTGTCATTGGATTATGTTTGCAGTTTTGGATTAATCTACTTCATGTTTTCTGCATTAATACTGACAACATTCATCAATCATGACTTATGTTGCATAAGTGATGTTTTAGAACTCGGTAGCTGAGTTATGCTTGACCCCCGAATTTCAGGGTGTTACACTGACTTAGTAGCTTCTCCATATTCTTAGTCATTTCAAGTGGGATGGAAATGGCTTACCTCTTTCCATGTACTTTGGTGAACTCTTGATAGTTTGTATCATTTTTCCGGTTGATCTGTATTTTCCTGTAAGGTCTAAACCGGAATTGGATTGAGTTCTCCCTGTAACGAGGCATTTGAACTTATGATGACTGGAGTCGCCACATAATTGACACATAAGAGTAGTCTTGGTGTTACTTCCTGATGTAGCACTTTTTCTTACCATTTGTGTTGCAAGAGTAAGGTTTGGTTTGAATTTTTCATATCCTAGTCCTCTCTTGTCCTTTTGATGTCTCCCCATCCCTAAGAATCTTTCTAGTTTTTCACTGCTTTGGGAGAATTTGTAACCAAGTTCAATAGATTTTTTGGATTTTTCTACATTAAACATGAGTGTGTGATTTTCATTCTTAAGATACATGTTTTCATCATTTAATGACTCAATCTGTTTGTTTAGTTTTACCAACTCAGATTTCATAAATTAGTTGATTCTTTCTAGCCTCTCATTATCTGAGTGGTATTGCTGGAGATCATTAATTATGTGTATAATCTTCTCTAAGATTTTATCTAGATCCCTTTGCAACAATTTATTCTTATTTTCAATCATCCTAAGTCTTTTAGGGATGTTGATGCTATGTATGTAAAGCTAATTATAGGCATCTTATAAATTATCCATTTCTTCTTCTTTCTCTTCATCTGATGGAAATGTCCCTTCGACTCGCAATTAATCAATTTCCACGATAACCAATGGAATGTTTGTGGGTGTGGAGGCCATGAGTATTTTCAGGGATTTCTGGTCTCCATCACTTTTTGAACCACTGAAGTCTGAGTTTAATTCTTCCTTATCATCCCAAGTGGCTGCCATAGCCTTTCTTTTGGTTTTTCTATTGGGGCATTTAGTGGACAGGTGTCCAAACTTTTGGCACGTGTAACATTGTGTCTGTTTGGACCTTTTAGTAGGTTTACATGTATAATGCTTGTTGTCCGACTGTTTCCCTTTAAATGGTCGGCCATAGTTTTTATGATAGAATTTTCTGAACCGTTTAGCTAAAAGGGCCACTTCTTCATCATCATTTTCCCTTTCACTTTCATCTTCCTCATTTGTGGGGAAGTGTTTTGAAGTTTTGAAAGCATTATTTTTGGATTTGGGAGTAGGTTTAAAGTGTAGTTCAAATGTTTGTAGGGAACCTACGAGTTCTTTTACTTTCATTTCATCCACATTTTGTAATGACCCGAAAAATTTCGTGCAAAGACCCGAGTACTACCTCTATTTTCCTTAGAAGTTATTTGTGGGTTAATTAGCGCTAAACTCGATTGCTTGTGAAATTAGCATCAATCACTTTAAATTTGATCTATAGGACTCAAAACCTGTAGAATAGTTAGCGCTATGTTACTCTGAAATCTGGGATTCAACGCTAAATCCAGTTGCACTCGGGAATTTTTAGAAACTTTGGATCGGACCTGGACCGCACGTCGAAAGTCCGATAGCGATGATTTTTGACAGTTATGGTCACCATGTTGGACTTGACCATCACCTCAAAAATTAAGTCCAGATGATGTCCTAGGTCGATTTGATTGAGTCCGGAGTGAAGAGTGTGAGAACGGTGGGAAATTAAATATGATTTTATGAAATCTGAGTCGTGTCGCTTGTGCGATGATTTTAAGCAATCTGACCGTTGGATTCTGACCCAATTTCACCCTCGGATCAGGGAAGATGGCCCAGGCATGTCATAGTGCTTGTAGACCTGATTGAGTTCCGGTGACCGTTGAATTGAATGTGGTCCACCACAGCTGATCTGTGAAGCCGATCGGTATAAAAACTCAGCCTGACCTAGATCCATGGTTAGTGAGCTTAAGTTCGTCCGCGCATGGAAAAAGGATCACCGGAAGCGCTCCGTTGGATCGAGAGAAGCCTGATTTAGTTATAACCTAAGTATACCTTGGCCCTGGGGTTATTTTCATCAATGTTAGGCCTATATAAAGACCTTAAAACCCTCACTCTCCTTTCCATACGAATTTCCTAACCCTAGCTAAGAAAGAGAGGGGAAAAGAGAGAGAAAGTAAGAGAGAAGTTGGTGAATCATCTTAAGATTCTTTCCTGTTACTCTACATCCTTAAACCATCACTTTTGAATAGTTATTCCAGAGATTCTAAGTTCATCCTTGGGTAAGTTAATCTAACCGTAATTTGTTTAGAGCTTAGAATAGTCTATGTGTTGATGTAACTCATTTCTATTCTTGCCTTAGGTTATCTAGTCATCGTTGACGAAGACATATCGTCTGAATCAGTTTAGTGTGCTTTTTTCTGGTTTAAGGTGCGGACTATATTCGTATAGGTTATGGTTTTCAAGGCTTTCAATGTCAGATAATGGTTTATTCTTGTTATGGATGCAATTTCACATGCCAAATGTTATGTTTATTTTTCATTCCTGATATGTATGTGTTATATTGAGATTTGTGTATTCTATGTATATGTAGGAAGTATCGTATACGTATAAAATATGAACATGTGCTTGCCATGATTATTTGTCGTGTACTTGTGCTAGATGTATGTGTGTTAACTCCTTGGCAAAAGGAATTGTCCAAATACGTGTATTCCAACATATGTCATGTATGTTGAACTATGTAGTCTAAGTGTTTGTAGAAATGTTCAAATGGTCTGAAGTGTAATATATTATCTTATTTGCGGGCGTTGAGAAGCGATTCTCAACTCTACTATTGGTGTGTATGATTTCCTACATGCAAGTCACATTCTTTGTTGTTTAACTTCAAGTATTACTTATGTGTAAATCCATGTTAAGTTGATATTCTTCAAATGCTCACATACTACATGATTTGAATTGTTGTTCCATTTCTGTTCTAAATTGTATATGCATATCTGTTATAATGGAATGTGTTTGGGACTATAAAATAGTCCAGGAAATCAATAATCGGCCTTGAGTTCGTGACTGAGGTTACTTTCGCGACGAAGGACGTGATTTAACGAACCCGAGTCGTATTAGAGTTGTCGGCAGTGGTTTGGCCATACGGAGTGTTTGCGCACTTTATGTCGTTCAACCCAACGTGCGCTCATGCTAGTCGAGTTCGTCAAGTAACCCAATTGTCCGATGTATGTTCACCATGTATGGATGCTATTGTTTGAAATTAGGGTACCAAACTTACCGATGAAATCCCGTTAACCGTTGTACCTTGATCCGCTAAGACTCATGAGCCAGACATGGTGGTATGGGACACCGTGGTCGAGCTGTCGGCCTACGTTGGGGTGACGAGCCTCCCCGTAGTGACCAGTGAGCAACCAAACTCATGACCCGATTATGGTGGTATGGGACACTATATTCATGCTGTTGGCCTACATTGATTGGTGACGAGCCCTTTGTAGTGACCTCAAGCATACCTTGATACTGCATTAAGGCGACGAGCCTTAGAGTAGTAACGGAGGTATGATAGGCGTGCATTGATTATTGACGAGCCCTTTGCAGCGACCTAAAACCATATGATCGTATGAGATTGCCTAGGACTGACGATCTTAGAATGGATCACTGTGTGAAAATTGATATGAGGAAGGTACCGTAGCTTCCCAATCTTGCTGTATGAAAAGGACTAATAACAACTTGGTAATCATGTTCATGCACCACATCTGCATGTGCGTGGAAGTCATTGGCACTGCGGGAGGATGTCATGCGTAATGTAAGATGAAGAGGCTGAGGGAGTAAGACGAGGGCATACATCATTTATACATACATCCTTGCATTAACAAGAGTAATTAGGACATGTTTGATTGTACTGCCTTATCATTACTGCTTGATTGATTTGATAACATGTTAACTTTTGCGATATTGTTCCACTGAGTTGATCACTCACCCCACATTCTGGGACAGTGTTTAAACACCAACCAGACTCTGTCTTAGATACAGATGTTGATGCGACCCCTGAGGCAGAGCAGGAGTTCGAGGATGATGAGGATGCATTTTCTTTTATGCAGTTTTCAGGCGGGTTCTTGTGAGCCATGTCCTGATATGCGGGGATTCTGGATTTTCTTTTGGAATAGATAATGTCATTTGATGCTTGTATTTTTAATAGCAACACTTGTAAGTATGACCTGGCATGTGTACATATTTCAGGGACTTGCACATGTACACATATATTTCTTTAAGTCTTCCGCTTGCGTCCTTCACTTATCCATGAATTATGTTTGCAGTTTGGCTTAATCTATTCCATGTTTTATGTACTCTTACAGCCAACATACATCCATCATTAAATATGTTGCATAAGTGATGCTTTGAAACTCAGGAGCTGAGTTATACTCAACCCCCAAATTTCAGGGTGTTACAAGTTGGTATAAGAGCAGAGCGCAGATCAGGCTACCAGGGATGCCCGTATCTCTCGGCTTGACGAAGGTCAGGCTATTCTACGCCAGGATATCATGGATCTTCGAGGCCTTGTGAAGCATAAGTTTAAGAAGGTGACTCGAACTTTGAAGTCTATTCGGTGTTGTCTGCAGGATAAGGGTGCCCCGCCTCCATCTCTTGATTCTGACGAGTAGTTGCAGTTGTAGTCGTCCTTTGCTTTGTTTAGTTGTTTACTTTTATGTGTAGCCATTGTTGGCATAGTAGTTGGAAGTTGTTTGTTGTTTGAAGTTTTAGATGTTTAGTTCACATGCTTTCTCTGTCGCGATTCATGTAATGTTGCACTTCTTGTATTGCGACAATTTTGTTAAATGGAATGCAAGTTGTTTATCATTGAAGTTGTACTGTGAATGCTGTGTGGGTGGATTATGTGGATGTTGAATCTTACAGGTTGCATCCTCTGTTGAATGTAGGGTATGCCTCCTAAGGGTTTAAAGACTTCGGCTCGTCTCTCTTTGGTCGAGTCACTTGCCGGGGTTTCTCCCCTAAGCAATAGCCAGACGGATCCACAGCCGGGCCCGTCTCATACTGGTGTTGGGCCGACACCTGTGATTTCACCTATGGCTCCTCCAGTCACGCCTTTGGTTCCTGATCCGAACTGTGCATCTTTGTTGATGCCGTATACATCTTCATCTGCTCCGCCTCCTGATAGGTTTGAGCAGATGATGTTGTTGATGCAGCAGCAGTAGATTCAGCAGCACCAACAGCAATAGCAGCAACAGCAGTTTCTGTCTTCCATGGCTGGCATCTTTGCTCAGTCGGTGGGGGCAACTCCACCTGCTTCACCTATGCACCCATCTGGGAGTGCTAGTACGAGCGGCACATTTGAGCGATTCCAAGGCTTACGACCTCCCACATTTGCGGGTTCTCATAGACCCGAGGAGGCCGAGTACTGGATTGAACGCATCTCTAAGATGCTGAGACCGCTGCACTATTTTGAGGTTGACCAGGTCGAGCTTGCCTCCTTCATGTTTGAGAAGGAGGCCAGTTTATGGTGGGACAGTGTTCTTCGCACTGTTGAGGAAGGGTATAAGTGGTCGTGGCAGGCGTTTGAGGCACGCTTCCATGAGAAGTATTTTTCAGTTACGTACCGACACGAGATGGAAAGTGAGTTCCTTCACCTCCGTCAGGGAGGGATGTTGGTGACGGAGTATGAGAATTGGTTTACCCAGCTGGGTCGCTATGCTCCTTTGATTCTGAGTGATCAGCTGATGTAGATGCGACATTTTTCTGAGGGGTTGAGGCCTGAGATCCGATCGAAGATGTGTTGTGCTAGCATATCTTCCTATACGGAGTTGGTGAGCATGTCTCTGGGAGCTGAGCAGGACAGGGACAGGTTGTCCCTTATGTGAGCACCTATGGTTCCCAGACCGTGACCTGACTTTCAGAGTGCACCATTTCTCGGAAGTGGTCGTGTGCAGATTCTCCTCCGAGGTGTTTAGCGCCACCCGCTCAGCAGGTGCAAGCTGATTTTCGCTGTTCGTACTGTGAGAAGATGGGGCATTCGGATAGTACTTGCTTGTCACGTATGCGGGATAGTGGATTTACTCCACCGCAGAGGATCAGCCATCTGATGCCTCAGGTTATATCACCTCCACCTCTTCATTCAGCGCCAGCTCATCCATCCTTCAGACCTTCTGTACCTAGCTTCAGGCCACCTCAGCAGCCAATGGTTCCTCCGTCGAATCACCAGCAACAGGCTCAAGTTCACGCGCTCTCAGCTGAAGCGCCTGTGGCTGACTCGGTGCCGAGATCCTTCGAGGTTACAGCTCACATTGAAGGTATTCCCGTTTCTATGTTGGTGGATACAGGGTCTACTACATCTCTTATATCGTATGCGGCAGTTAGGTGTCTGAGTTTAGGCACTGTTACTATGAAGGGAGTGACGCTCACTACCGCTACAGGGATCTCCTCTGCTATGAACAAGCGTTGTATGGATTGTTTGATTGATTTAGGGAGTCGATCGATTCTTGTTGACCTTTTTGTAGCACCTCTTTACCATTACGATGTCATTATGGGTATGGATTGGCTCATGAAGATGCGGGCAGAGATTGATTATGAAACTAGATCGGTGACAATCCATGGACCTGAGGGTGAGACAGTTACTTTTCCAGTTCAAGTCAGTTACCCTTTTCGTCTTGGTTATTATACTTCTCTGTTGGAGAGTATTGCTGGATCGGCATTTGAAAGCACGCCTATAGTTCGGGAGTTTGAAGATGTGTTCGAGTCGATTCCTGGGTTACCCCCTCAGCGCGAGATTGATTTTACTATCGATCTCATGCCTGGTGTGGCACCCATTTCTTTGCCCACCTATCGTATGCCTCCGAGTGAAATAGAGGAATTGAGGAAGCAGATAGATGGCTTATTGAATTTGGGTTTTATTCGGCTAGTGTGTCTCCTTGGGGAGCACCTGTCCTGTTTGTTAAGAAGAAGGATGGTTCCTTGCGACTATGTATTGATTATCACAGGTTAAATCAGGTGACTATGAAGAACAAGTATCCTTTGCCCAGGATTGATGATCTGTTTGATCAGTTGAAGGGGGCACGGTACTTTTCGAAGGTTGATCTACAGTCAGGGTATCACCAGTTGCGCGTTAAGAATGAGGACGTGCAGAAGACCACTTTCAGGACTAGTTTTGGCTACTATGAGTTCCTTGTGATGTCGTTCAGTCTTACGAACGCACTGGCCGTGTTCATGGATCTGATGAACAGGGTATTTCAGTCATTCTTGTTCCGATTCGTCATTGTCTTTATCGATGACATTTTGATATATTCTGCGAGTCGGGAAGAACACGAGGTTCACTTAAGAACGGTCTTGGATACTCTTAGGAAGAATCAGCTTTTTGCACAGTTCAAGAAATGCGATTTCTGGAAAGAGGAAGTCAAGTTCCTGGGACATGTGGTGTCCAAGGAAGGGATAGCTGTCGATCTTACTAAGGTAGCTGCAGTTCAGGACTGGAAGCAGCCTGGTTCAGTTACTGAGGTGAGGAGCTTTCTGGGTCTAGCAGGCTATTATCGACGCTTCATACGAGACTTCTCGAAGATAGCCAGACCGTTGTCTCAGTTGACACGGAAAGATTTGAAGTTTGCTTGGAATGAGAGGGCGGAGATAGCTTTTTAAGAGCTGAAGGACAAGTTGACGTCTGCCCCTGTGCTAGTATTGTCAGAGCAAGGGGTTAAGTATACGATATATACTGGCGCCTCTCGCATTAGTCTGGGTTGTGTCCTTATGCAGAGGGATAGGGTGATTGCATATGCTTCGAGACAGTTGAGGAAACACGAAGAAAATTACCCTACACACGACCTGGAGTTGGCAGCTGTCATTTTTGCATTAAAGCTCTGGAGACATTACCTCTACGGAGAGGAGTTCGATCTCTTTTGCGACCACAAGTGCCTTAAATATATTTTCACGCAGCGTGACTTGAATATGAGGCAACGCCGATGGATAGAAACATTAAAAAACTTTAAGTTCGATGTTTCTTACCAGCCGGGTAAGGCAAACCTTGTGGCAGACGCGTTGAGTCACAAGAAGACTATAGAGTTTGCGACTCTGCTAATGATAGCAGAGTGGGAGATGTTGGAGTTTGTGCAAGACTTTGAGCAGAAACTTACGGTGTAAGAGCCGTATGAGGTTATCGCACACATTCGTGTACAGCCCCTCGTTGACGAGAGGATCGTTGCAGCTCAGGCAGATGATGAGCTTTTGGCGAAGATGAGAGAGCGGGTTGGTACAGATGAGAACTCCGAGTAGAGTGTTAGTTCAGATGGGAGCCTACGATTTCGTAGCCGGTTATGTGTCCCAGACATTCCTGACTTGAGAGGGGAGGTTCTCGAGTCAACCCATAATTCTAAGCTTGCGATGCATCCAGGTAGCACGAAGATGTATCAAGATATGAGAATATCTTATTGATGGGACAACATGAAGGTTCACATTGCTGAGTTTGTATCTCGTTGTCTCACGTGTCAGTAGGTCAAGACAGAGCATCGCCGACCTCCTAGGCTGCTTTAGCCCATGCCCATAGCAGAATGGAAGTGGGACTTCATCTCTATGGATTTTATTTCAGGGCTACCGAGAACGAGTAAGGGACATGACTCTATTTGGGTGATCATCGACCGATTAACGAAGTCGACTCATTTCTTACCGATTAGAATCACAAACTCTGCAGACGAGTTGGCTAGATTGTACATCAAGGAGATTGTACGTCTGCATGGAGTTCCCTTAGAGATTGTGTCTGACAGAGACACGTGTTTCACATCTATCTTCTGGACTCGTATCCAGGAAGCGATGGGTATGAAATTAAAGTTTAGCACCACGTTTCATCCGCAGACAGATGGCCAGACGGAACGTGTGAATCAGATTCTGGAAGACATGTTGCGAGCTTGTGTTTTGGATTTCAAGGACAGTTGAGATGATTGTCTTCCTTATGCAGAGTTCGCGTATAATAATAGTTTCCAGGCAAGTATCGGCATAGCTCCCTATGAGGCATTGTATGGTCGCCCATGCAGAGCACCGCATTGCTGGGCAAAAGTTGGCGAGCATAGTTTGATTGGCCCGGAGTTGGTGCAGGCGACTTCAGAGAAAGTTGACATTATTCGACGTCGACTTCTGACAGCCCAGAGCAGGCAGAAGAGTTACGTTGATACGAAGTGGCGACCACTTGAGTCTGAGGTTGGAGACCATGTATTTCTTAAGGTTTCCCCTATGAAGGGAGTTCAGCGGTTCGGTAAGAAAGGAAAGCTCACGCCGAGATTTATTGGTCCATTTCAAATTCTGGATCGAGTGGGAGCGGTAGCATACCGCCTTGCTTTGCCCACACCACTTGTGGGCGTGCATAACGTATTTCATGTCTCTATGCTGAAGAAGTACATTCCTGATCCTTTGCTATTATCAGTTGGGAGCAGGTGCAGTTTAGCGAGGATGCCACATATGTACTGTGACCGACGCGTATTCTAGACAGGAAGGAGCAGGTATTGCGTAGCAAGGTCATCCCTCTTGTGAAAGTACTATGGACACATCATAGTGAAGAAGAGGCTACTTGGGAGACTAAAGCTGAGGTCAGAAAGAGCTACCCTCAGATCCTTGAGGAATATGAGAAGGTACAAATTTCGAAGATGGAATTTTTCTTTAAGGTGGGTAGATTGTAATGACCCAAAAAAATTTCGTGCCAAGACCGAGTACTACCTCTATTTGCCTTAGAAGTTATTTGTGGGTTAATTAGCACTAAACTCGATTGCTTGTGAAATTAGCATCAATCACTTTAAATTTGATCTGCAAGACTCAAAACCTGTAGAATAGTTAGCGCTATGTTACTTTGAAATCTGGGATTCAACGCTAAATCCAGTTGCTCTCGGGAATTTTTAAAAACTTTGGATCGAACCTGGATCGTGCGTCGAAAGTCCGATAGCGATGATCTTAGACAGTTATGGTCACCATGTTGGACTTGACCATCACCTCAAAAATCAAGTCCAGATGATGTCCTGGGTCGATTTGATTGAGTCCGGAGTGAAGAGTGTGAGAACGGTGGGAAATTAAATATGATTTTATGAAATCCGAGTCATATCGCTTGCGCGACAATTTTAAGCAATCTGACCATTGGATTCTGACCCAATTTCACCCTCGGATCAGGGAAGATGGCCCTGGTATGTCATAGTGCTTCTGGACCTGATCGAGTTCCGGTGACCGTTGAATTGAGTGTGGTCCGCCACGGCTGATCTGTGAAGCCGATCGGTACAAAAACTCAGCCTGACCTAGATCCATGGTCAGTGAGCTTAAGTCTGACCGCACATGGAAAAAGGACCACCAGAAGCACTCTGTTGGATCGAGCGAAGCCTGATTTGGTTATAACCTAAGTATACCTTGGCCCTGGGGTTAATTTCATTAATGTTAGGCCTATATAAAGACCTTAAAACCCTCACTCTCCTTTCCATACGAATTTCCTAACCCTAGCTAAGAAAGAGAGGGGAAAAGAAAGAGAAAGTAAGAGAGAAGTTGGTGAATCATCTTAAGATTCTTTCTTGTTACTCTACATCCTTAAGTCATCACTTTTGAATCGTTATTCCAGCGATTCTAAGTTCATCTTTGGGTAAGTTAATCTAACCCTAATCTGTTTAGAGATTAGAATAGTGTATGTGTTGATGTAACTCATTTCTATTCTTGCCTTATGTTATCTAGTCGCCGTTGACGAAGACATATCGTCTGAATCAGTTCGGTGTGCTTTTTCTGGTTTAAGGTGCGGACTATATTTGTATAGGTTATGGTTTTCAAGGCTTTCAATGTCAGATAATGGTTTATTCATGTTATGGATGCAATTTCACATGCCAAATTCTACGTTTATTTTGCGTTCCTGATATGTATGTGTTATATTGTGATTTGTGTATTCTATGTATGTGTAGGAAGTATCGTATACGTATAAAATATGAACATGTGTTTGCCATGATTATTTGTCGTGTACTTGTGCTAGATGTATGTGTGTCAACTCCTTGGCAAAAGGAATTGTCCAAATGCGTGTATTCCAACATACGTCATGTATGTTGAACTATGTAGTCTAAATGTTTGTAGAAATGTCTGAATGTTCTTAAGTGTAATATATTATCCTATTTGCGGGCGTTGAGAAGCGATTCTCAACTCTCCTATTGGTGTGTATGATTTCCTACATGCAAGTCACATTCTTTGTTGTTTAACTTCAAGTATTACTTATTTGTAAATCCATGTTAAGTTGATATTCTTCAAATGATCACATACTACATGATTTGAATTGTTGTTCCATTTCTGTTCTAAATTGTATATGCATATCTGTTATAATGGAATGTGTTTGGGACTATGAAATAGTCCAGAAAATCAGTAATCGGCCTTGAGTTCGTGATTGAGGTTGCTTTCGCCACGAAGGACGTGATTTGACGAACCCAAGTCGTATTAGAGTTGTTGGCAGTGGTTTGGCCACACGGAGTGTTTGCGCACTCTATGTCATTCAACCCAACGTGCGCTCGTGCTAGTCGAGTTCGTCAAGTAACCCAATTGTCCGATGTATGTTCACCATGTATGGACGTTATTATTTGAATCTAGGGTACTAAACTTACCGATGAAATCTCGTTAACCGTTGTACCTTGATCCGCTAAGACTCATGGGCCGGACATGGTGGTATGGAACACCGTGGTCGAGCTGTCGGCCTACGCTGGGGTGACGAGCCTCCCCGTAGTGACCAGTGAGTAACCAAAATTGTGAGCCGATTATGGTGGTATGAGACACTATATTCGTGCTGTCGGCCTATATTGATCGGTGACGAGCCCTTTGTAGTGACCTCGAGCGTACACTAAGACTACGTAACGGCGACAAGCCCTTACGTAACAACAAGAGTACACTAAGCATGCATTGATTGGTGACGAGCCCTTTGCAGCGACCTAAAACCATATGATCGTATGAGATTGCCTAGGACTGACGACCCTAAAATGGATCACTGTGTGGAAATTGATATGAGGAAGGTACCTTAGCTTCCCAATCCTGCTGTATGAAAGGGACTAATAAGAACTTGGTAATCATGTTCATGCACCGCATCTACATGTGCGTGGAAGTCATTGGCACTGCGGGAGGATGTCATGCGTAACGTAAGATGAAGACGCTGAGGGAGTAAGGCGAGGGCATACATCATTTATTCATACATCCTTGCATTAACAAGAGTAATTAGGACATGTTTAATTGTACTACCTTATCATTTGATAACATGTTAACTTTTGCGATATTGTTCCACTGAGTTGATCACTCACTCTCACATTATGGGGCGGTGTTTAAACGCCAACCAGACTCTGTCTTAGATGCAGATGTTGATGCGACCCCTGAGGTAAAGCAGGAGTTCGAGGATGATGAAGCCGCATTTTCTTTTATGCAGTTTTCAAGCGGGTTCTTGTGAGCCATGTCCTGATATGCGGGGATTCTGGATTTTCTTTTGGAATAGATAATGTCATTTGATGCTTGTATTTTTGATAGCAACACTTGTAAGTATGACCTGGCATGTATACGTATTTCAGGGACTTGCACATGTACATATATATTTCTTTAAGTCTTCCGCTTGCGTCCTTCACTTATCCCTGAATTATGTTTGCAGTTTGGCTTAATCTATTCCATGTTTTATGTACTCTTACAGCCAACATACATCCATCATTAAATATGTTGCATAAGTGATGTTTTGAAACTCGGGAGCTGAGTTATGCTCGACCCCCGAATTTCAGGGCGCTACACATTTCTACACTCTTCGATAGTTATTACTTTAGAGTTGAATCATTCTAATAGGAATTTTAGTATTTTCCTACAAAATTTTAACACCAAAACCTTCTTTCCCAGTCCACCCATGGAGTTACATATGATATTTAGTTTTGTAAAGAATTCCATGAAAGTCTCATGCTCCTCCATTATAAGATGTTCAAATTGTGATGTTAGGAGTTACAGCTTAGATCTTTTCATTATGCCGGTTCCCTCATGGGTTGTTTCCAACAAATCCCATGCTTATTTTGATGTGATACACATACCAATTTGATTAAATACTTCTTGAGACATAGCACAGTAGATAACATTCATTGCTTTAGCTTCAGAAGTTTGGTTTTCTTTATAGAATGTTGTCCACATTTCTTTGGATTTTGGTTTGGAGATGGTTGTGCCATTTTTAAGTACTATTTGTTCTGTTAGCGACACATCCATTTTCAAGAATGTCCTAAAAGTCATGATCCAAAGATCTCAGAAAATAGTGCATCCTAGCCTTCCAGTAGGCATAATTTGAACCATTAAAGATAGAAGGTCTAGTTATAGATGAGCCCTCTCCTTTGGCCATGATTCCAACTTCAGTTAAGATCACTCTTTAGGCAGTGAAGCCCTTAAGAGAGACCTCTCTCTGATACCAATTGTAATTGCGGTAATGACAGCTTTTGTAGAAGTAGGAATCGGTCAAAGTGCACTAGAGGGGGAGTGAATAGGACTTTATAAATATTATGACAATTTAAAATCCTATTACCATTATCTTGATCTAATATAATAATTTATTAACATATCTCTAACTTAACTCTAATGGCTTCCAAGCTAAATAGAGGATCCAATCACAAGACTATTCAATATTTAAACAGTATATAAATTTAGTCTATGATGGATGCACTGAGTGACTGTGTGTGAGATGTGATACTTATCAGTTCTAAACAATCATGCATCATGTGATCATTCCAACATAATCAGAGAATATGCAAATAACAATCTCAAACACATTCATTTTATAGTGGTTCAGCTATATCCTACTCCACTCCCGGCGGACACACTCTACCCTTGAGTGTACCAGATTTCACTTACAGAGGTTTCAAATCAGGTTTACCTCAAACAAGTACAACCTACACAAGGTTGACATGAGGACCTATACAAGGCACCTAACATGTCTTCACGAGACACAAGTTTATGCCCCACACAGGAGCAAAAGTCAACACACAACACCCAGGTTTTATGCCCTACATAGGAGCAAAGGATCCACACAAGGAAACCTAGGGTTTTAGGCCACACAGGTCAAGGATCCACACAAGGACCTTAGAATTTATGCCCTACATAAGAGTAAAGGTCAACACATAGCACATGAGTTTTATGCCCTAGACAAGAGCAAAGGATCCACACAAGGAACCTAAATTTTAGACCACACAGGTCAAGGACCTACAATAAGGACCTAAGTTTATGCCCTACACAAGAACAAGGGTTAATACAAAGCACCCACACGTACTATCCCATCGGATGCCTCTTATGAGGACTTGAAAGGGGTGAGAAGCACCTTTGACCCAAACCTACAAAAGGAATGATCAAAAGGGTCTCTGGACTCTGATGACATACAGATAAGTAGGTGAGCCCCATTAAGCATGTTGACGAAGATCTCCTCCTTGATGACGAAGATTCTTCAGCTCCCTTGATCCGCAACACTTGATGATGTACCAATAAAGGCGACGGGTTGGGTCAAGGTTATGTTGGAACTATTTTAAAGGAGTGATTCCAAGCATTCAAGCATTTAAGGTATCTCAGCTTACTGATTTGCCATTAAGGTAGTAGTTGAATGATCTTTGAATGGGTAAGTTCATTCCTCAATCCACTCTATTTAATACCAATGATGAGAGTGGATTGAAGGATGAACTTCCATGAGAAAAAGGGCTTATGATAGATGATAGATAATAACACTCTCAAAACACTCTCTCTTTTTTTCACCAGGCAACCAAGAACAAGCTCTCCTTAAATAGACAAAAAGCTCTAACGGTCATAAAGATGTCAGATTCTGAGTAAGTTCGATATCATCGGGCCTGCTTCGATGTCATCGAACATATACTTTCGATGTCATCGAAGCAAGGTTCGATGATACGAACTCCACTAAAGAATATAACTGGAACTTTTTAACAGAAGATCGATGCTATCGAGCAGGCATCGATGTCATCGAAGTTTGAATTCCGATTTCATCGATAATCTGTTTGTTACATCGATCATTTCCACATGATTTTCAAAAGAACTTGCTGGACAATCTTAAATCCATGTTGATGATATCGAACATATATCGATTTCATCGGAATTTGAATTACAATCATATCGAGACATCATTGATTCCTCGGTCATTTCTAGAGGATTTTTTGATTGAGCTTGCTAGACTAGTTTGGTTCGAATTCGATAACATCGAAAGTCCCTCGATATCATTGTAATTTGACTTCCAATGGAATCGAGGCTCGCTTCGAGTCATCGATAAATATGAGATTTACCTTAATAGCACGCTGAACACATACTAGCCAGAATTCAATCATATCGAGCTATCTCGATGTTATCAGAATTTGAATTCCGATAATATCGAAACTTCCATCGATTCATCGAGCATTTTGTCCAAAGATCAAGTTAGTTGTTGGACACAAGAGGTCCTCAATTCGATGATATCGAGTACTTTCCGAGGACATCGATAACAGGTGTTCGATCATATCGATGTGATATTGATATATCGAGAAAGGCTAAAAACTTAGAAATTTTCCTGTTTTTACAAAATAAGTTTTCATACTAAAACAGCTATGTTGTTGTTTCGAACTAGAACAAATGCATTCGATTTAGGGGAAAGTATCTTATTCGAACTCAACAAAGAGAGTATATGAAGAACAATCATTGTTTTATTCATATTGAGTTCATTTAAATCAGTTAATATCCCTTAATTCTAAAATAGATCATTCAAAATACATAAATTGAAATTAACGAAGTTCGAAATGTCAAATCTCGAATTCGGCAACATTTTGACATTTGTTTCAGTCATTTCCTTAAGAGGAATGATGTGTTGATTTCATCATTCGATTTTCTCTCTTTTTGAGCTTGTGCCTTGTACAAAAGGAGATCTTGAAGGAATGAAGATCGAACTAGACAATTTTGGCAACGTTTTGGCTCTTTTTACAACTGACCATATCATGGCTTGGTTGCGCAACCCGCGCAAGCAGTTGTTGATTACACCGCTTGCGTAACCAATTTATTGGTTGCGCGGCTCGTGCAACCAATCTCCGGCTTCCCCTTCTCACCTTCAATCTTCCTTCAGAGCTCTGCTCCTCTTCCAAAATTCTTCTCTCTCCCAAATGAGAGGGGGAGTGGGGTATTTATAGGCTTTCATACGTGCGAGCCCTTGATCTTTATGCCAAGGGGTCCACTTTACATCAGATCTATCCATCCATACAAATCTATATCTAATCTCGGTTGCATGACTCGTGCAATGGGAAAGTCAATTGCATGGCCCACGTAATAAATGAAGTTGGTTACATGGTCCATGAAACCGATTACTAGTTGCACGACCCGTGCAACTACTGAACATGATGCTTGATCTTCTTCTTTCTTCCTCATTCTTCCAATTCCCTTTTTTATCTTCTCCTTTTCAATCTTTCTTCATTTTTTATACTCAAACAGATGCCCCTTTGATCCTTTCTTTGTATATTGGAATCAAAAAATTAGGATCAATCCTTCAAATTTTCGAACTTCCTAAAGCTGTTGAGCGACCCGCGCAATGGTCACCCAAGTACCATACTCGGCCTTGTCCTTTATAAATAGTCGGTCCTAGTTCATTCTCTCACTTCCATTCTCTGCAGTGAATATCTCTCTCACTTTTTCTTCCCCATGCAATGAACATCGGTTGCGCAACCCGCACAACAAATTTCCATTCACATAAGCAAGAATCACATTGTGTTGTCCGTGCAACGAGATATTGGTTGGGCGACCCGCGCAACTGACCTTGTCCGAACTAATCTGATTTTTCCAGACTTAGCATTTTTTCGCTATGGCCTGCATGAAAAGAACTTTCATTCCCGTCAATCCTCCCACTGAACATCCTTCTCATCAGGGATCGCCAAACCCTGCAACTTTTCATGCCGCGGAATCTCCTGTGTCTCTTGTTCAACCCTCGCGCAAGCGCTTTAAGACAACTGCTACGTGCCCCGCCTACATTAAGGAGCCAATGCTTCCCACTTTCGACTTCACTAAATGCATCAACACGCTACCATCCCCTATCCAAAGAGCTATTGCAATGGGCGATCTTGAAAGACCTCCTAAACATGGTCGTGAATACGATTGAGAGCAGTGGCTAAAGTTAACGCACATCATCAGACCATCTGCCAGAAGCCTCCTGCTTGGGAAGATACTCCACCTCCTTCTCGACCGAGGAAGAATCACCAGAACAAGGCTCAATAATTTCAAGAGAAAATCAAGGAGCACAACCAAAAGAAATTACACAATTCTTGAGAATCGTCCGCACGATTGAGGGTGTCATAAAATTTGATAACCCGTATAAGCAAGGTATCGTGGTGATTCTAGTCAGCATTCATCATTACCATTCCATGTTGAATTGCGAGCCTAAGGATCATTTGGATGGAGAAAGACTAGCCTATTCAGAGTCTTAGTCATTCAGAGAACCGAGGTTACTGGAAGGCATTCTACAACCAAGGAAATCGTGATAGCAAATTGTTGATGTTCACTCCATGATCTTCCTCACACCATCCTATGATCCCCACAACCTATATCCGACCTATTTTTATGAGACACTCCAGTAGCGTTTCAATGACCACCTCCTCATTTGGAGTCCTAAAGAGTTCAGAAAAAGGGGTCTCTTGACTCCCCGCAATTGTTACTTTAAATGGGCCGTGGTAATTCTTGCGAAGCATGTAAAGAGTTTGTCCAAGATCGACATTTATACTGCAATTGAAGCAACATCACACCATTTTATAAGGAATCCTCCATTCTAAAGGCTTTTCTCAACTATTGATGCCCTTCTACCAATTCTTTCCACCTTCCCAAAGGCAAAATGAGCATTACGCTCTGGGATATTCATAGGATCACTGGTCTGCCGATAATCAAAAAATTCTTTGATGAATTTGTCCCCACCAATGATGAACTAGCCTTTATCTCTTCACCCGACCATATCGCCTCCATCTCGGAAACAACCACTGAACTCTTTAAGTAGATGTCTAAGTTTTCGAATATCCACAAGATTCACCTTATGCAATGGCTGGCTCATTTTAGCAGATCTCTTCGGTAATCTTCTTTCCTTTCAAATTAACATTTTTATTGTGTTTTGATACATAATCTCGATTTCACTTGCTTCTCCTTTTTCTTCCAGGTTTAATGGTAACCACTCGCAAGAGATGGAACGTCTTTGCGGGAGCATAAAAGATCGCACTGAGTACTCTGTTTATGGGGAACTTGTAGCATTTATTGCTTACTGTCTAAGCATAGTGGTTTTTCCCAACTCTAAGTTAGTAGATGGCATTCGCCCTTCATGTTTGTTGTAGCCAGTGCTATGGCTGAAGGAATCAAAAACTCCCTTGCTCCTCCTGCTCTATAATCAATTTATAGAGGTTTCAGAGAGATCGCTTCCCACATAAAAAGTCCCTCCGTCGGCTTTGCTTCTACTTATATGCCATGGCATTACTTCCTCGGCTGGCTCGACATCTATTTCCCTTGGACCTTCGAAGTGCCAGAGAAATCTTATGTGCATCCTTCTTAGATTCATCTCTGGTTCTTTCAAAAGAGAGCTATGGCGAAGAGGTCCTATGACTAGGCGAAAGATGTTATCTCCTCCGATGCTAAGATTAATTATTTTCATTTCTGTCTACCTCGCTACACAACAGACATAGACAAGGCAGACACAGAATCACTCACTACATGAGAAAGGGCATTCTTTCTGTCGATTAGATCATGTAGTCTCCCATTGAGGGAGGGAACAGAATTTTGGAGAGAACCATACTATCCCAGCCATTTTTCTCTTCAATTTGGCTTCGATCAGGCAGTTCTTGAATACTGTGGACTTGTAACTCGAAGAATGTGGAGTTATGGCACTGGCCCATTTAATTGGGCGATGGTCTGGAAGCAACTGTTAGGCCGAGCTAATTCTTCTTTCATCATCCCGGGCTATGACAGTATTCCTTATGCTTCATATAACCACATGAGATGGTGGGTTCACCAGTTATATCTAGTAAGGAAAGGTCTACTAGTAACTAAGCCCACCTGGCTTCCACCACTAAGACTTATGGGTCGCACAATTGAAGAGGGAGTAGGCTTCATAGCGGAGACCAGTCATGTTACTTTTGCTGGTCATCATTGTGTCAAAATATCCATAGATGAACCTATCCATGAGAAAAAGCCTGACAATACCCTTGAAGGGTGGATAGCTTATGGTGTTATTCGTGAATTTGAAAAAGTTCCTATCCACCGTTCAAGAAGAGAAGAAGCAACGGAAGCTGTTTCCCCTATGCTAGAAAGCATTGCCAATCTTTAAGACCAGCCAACCTCTTCTACTTATCCTCAACATCAGTCGACCTCTCCTCCTACCCCCAGGACTATCCATCTTAATCCTTCTTCGCCAATGACACGATCTCGAACGTGTTCCTGAGCTTCCCCCCAAGAACAAATCATTGCTTCTGCTTCTGCAGTCTTAACCAATACAAATCTTCAACCAGAAATCAACTAGTCTCCTCCTTCTAAAGGGAAATAAGTTGTTATTGAAGAATCTAGTGAAGGAGATTTGGAAAGTGAAGGTTTAGCTTCTTTATCTGGAAATACTGTTTCTGATAACTATGAGGCAGAAGGAGAGAATCAGGACGATGACTATGAGGAAGGGGAAGTTGATATTAGCGGCGAAGAAGATATCATTGTAAAAGATGTCCCTGCTGATGAAGGACATATCCTTCCAACCTACGAGACTGTTCCTGCAAAGACTTCACCCATAGCAGGGGAAGAAGAAGCCGAAGCCCTAGACTACAGGGAATATGGTTATTCACTATGTAAGACAAACTTGTTATTATTTTTTTATTCTTTTCTCCTTTCTTCTCTTACGTATTTTATTTTAGGTGATCATGTTGCCAATACGGAAGTAGATAGTACTTCCCCCATAGATTTAACTCCCGTCGTACTAGTGGCTTCATTGAAATTCTCTTTGCCCCCACAAGCAGTGGCACGTGAAATTGCTTTTCCGGTGGAATTAACTAATCTTCCAACTCCCACCACCATTGATTCGAGTACTAAAGCTATGGCTCCATCTTTTGCTGAGATTGTGGAACCTAATCCCCTTCTTATTGGAGAGACGCAACTTTTTACTGTTCCGGTACCAATAGAAGGTATATCATTTTCCTCATTCACATTTTTCATATTACCTGCACTTACAGTTTTACTATAGCTTTACATTTCTTATTTCTTAACAGGGAACTTACCTTAAAGTGGCACGGCAAGTCCTGGTTCTATTGGGACTTCATCGAATGTGTTATCCCTTGAGAAGATTTCTGTTTTAAATTGGCATTGATCAGGAATTCCATATTAGTTATTGTTGAGATGTTCAGAGATCCTAATCAATGGTCAGATTTGGTTGTTGCTTTAGATGTTTTAGACAGTGTTGCACGGATGGCTAAAGTTAACGTTTCTTCTGTATGCGATGCTCTCCTAAGATTCCATAATTCAGTAATTGTTCTTTCATCAGCTAAAACTGCGGTTGCCCCACCTAAAATTTTAGAATATAGGAAGCAGCTTGCATACTCTAAGGAGAAGGTTTCTCAGATTGTTCCCATTGTCTCTCATCACGATCAAGAACAACTATCTTTACAGGAGTAACTGAAGACCTTTACCAATAACAGGACAAATATCTAAAATGGTATTACCTTTTTGAAGCAAGAAATTGCTCAACTGGAGAAGCAAGATCTGGAGGAAGATCTAAACATTGAAAGAGTATAGGAAAAGATGCAATGTAGCTCTCATTCCGTGGACGCTGAAAGATTTGAATTGGCTAAGAATGAAGAATTAATTGCCTCCTTGGAAGAAAAACTACCTAGTATCCCGGATCCTACCAGAATTATTTCGAATGCCAAACTGGAACATGCGACTGCTTAAGTTAATCTTCAAAAAAAATTTGCAATAGTACTTAGTAGCATTAGGCATAACATAGCTATGAGATGTAAAACTTTGATATTTTCTCTTTTGTCACTAGAAGTACTCTTGGAATTTGCAAGTTATAAAAGTATTTCGTAATATTCTTGATAATGGTGCTCTTATCCTATTTATGCGATGTTCTGATCGATGTATTATGCTTCTTCTCTACTTTTTTTGGTATTCTTTTATGACTTGTTAGTAAGGGATTTCCTATATGATTCCTATCTTAATTGGCAGTACTAAGTTTTAGTTTAGTTGGATAATCACAAACAGTTTATCCTCTTAATTAGTGGAGCCACGCAGTTTTTTAGACTCTTGAGTAGGGGAGTCGGGTCTCACGTGATGGTCTCTATAACTCTTAGGAGTTCACTGGACTTCTCATAGCCTGGTGAGTTCACAAACCGTGATCCATCAGAGGGGCCCAGTGAAGCTAGCCGTGAACTCGGTTGGATTTACGCACAGGGTTAGCCGCAGTAACTCTCTAGAGTTCACGGGGTTCACAAGGTGACCTTTGGGGTACCAAATCTAGGGTCACCAGTCCATCAATGAGTAGGTTTTGGCCTTCCTCATGAGTTAATACTAAAATCAAGCCAAAGATTTGGGGGTCTTACGCATGTTTGGTCTATCTATGGACATGGCTAAAGAGCTCACATTATGGCCCGCATTTTCTTCGCCTGAAAGGTCAGACCCATTCACGGGAGTGCATTTGCTTCTATTCCCCGTGATGTTATCAGAAAGGTATACAGACGATATTTGTCACGCCCCAAACTCGGAAATCGGGCTCACAAAATTCCCGATTGCCGAATTCGACGCTGACAGCCTCCATAGTACCCCATTCTCGGCTCCGAGCACCCATTTACCAAGTTTCGATCCTGGGATCTTACAAGGAGAATTTTTAACATCAGTTTAATTTGTAATAAGTATAACCAAAGGCATAACCCACAAATAGCACCCAAATACTCCATCACATTTTCACTATGATAAAAAACTTATGAGTATAGTGCGTATAAAAGGGAAATACAATAATGATAAATAAAAGCTCAGAAATGATCTGCTATGCGCTCCTGCCTCAGCATTGCTACGATCTAACATCACCTACACGCAATGGTTGTGCATAAGCTGTGAAAAGCTTAGAGGGTGGTGAAAGTGTCGATGCAATGTAGTAATGCAATTATGCAATATCAAGGTAATGTGGAATATGCTGATGAATCCATGAACACTATTGGTCGTACCAAGGCCATGCGATGTAAGGCATGAATGATGTCGGCCATACTAAGGCCATACAATGCAATATGCAATTCAAGCGCATTAATCCTCATCTAAGTCCACATATCAATACAGCTCAACTTTAAAATATCACTGGGATCTAGTACAGTCTAAACCAGATTGTCACCCTATCGTGCGCAACAAGGTGAGTGAAAGAGACCTCACTATCTGTCTTCCAATATCGGGCCCGACTCGTCAATAGCGGACCCATTTCCTGAGCTGGTCAAGCTCAGCCTAGCTTTGCCCCCTCCTTTCAGGCGGGTAAGGCCGCACCCTCTTCCAACTGACCACAACATAGTGGAAAGCGCAGCCTCCTGGTATTCGACACTAGATGCTCACGCATCCACTTAGTCTAGACGTTGGAGCAACCTCCTGGTACCATAAGGGTTTAGGGACTTTCACCTAGGGACATCTATAGCACCCCCGTGTAAAATAATATCTTTGATATCCAATCTTGCTAACCACGATATGCCTGTGGAGGCTACGGCCCTGATGTCATTAGGGCATATAATATACATCTCACACAGTGCGAGATGCATGAATCACGCAATCCAGTCATACAGCAAACACGTGCATACCGTGCGCTCATGTGGGCAATCCCCCTATTAGGGAGTACCATAATAATCTGCTCAATGGCATGTTCTATGATCAATTATTCATCTCATCACAAGCATATAGATGATGCGTATATGCATGTATCATGATGCTATATTGTCACATACTCATAATCGGTATTGATAACCAGCACCAATAATTGGTATATATTATCGGCATCAACCTCAATAATTGGCACCCATGATCGACATCGATAATCAGCACTGATAATCTACATCGATAATTGGTACCGACAACCAGCACATAAATAAGGTGGGGTCTAAATATGAATAACCGATCAACCATAATATGAAGATCAGCCCTCGGCTAAGGTTATATCAAATCCGATAGCACAGAGCCATCCGTCTATGGTGAATAGGAGTCACTGATTAGGGTTAACCCATAAGAGAATGATGAAAATGAGACTATCAAGGCCTAAGGGAAGGTCACAATGTGGACATTCAACCATCATTACCCATCAATGTGGTCATTTAACCAACATTGGTCCCAAAGAATGGCCCACATAGAGCCATACATATAGTGGGCCCATGGCCTCACACCAGGGCCTAATATACATTACCATGGGCCTCACTCAAGGGCCTCACATAGGGGCCTCACTCATGGGCCACAAATGTATCACAATGGGACACGCCCACGAGCCTTGAATACATCACAATGGACCTCGCCAAAGGGCCTTGAATACACCATATTGGGCCTCGCCCATGGGCCTTGAATACACCATACTAGGCCTCGCCCATGGGCCTCAATACTAGACCTCATATATTAGGTGGGCCACATTACATGGGCCACATTATATGGGTGACACCATTGTGCCATAAATGCATCACCATGGGCCTCATACGTGGACCTCATATACAATGTGTGGGCCATGTATCTGGGCCTAACAATACAAATAGGTGGGCCCCACCCATGGGCCAAAATACATCATGATGGACCTCATGGATGGGCCGCACCCTTTGTAACATCCTGAAAAATGCCGTACAAAAACCCGAGCACCGTCTCAACCAGAATTCTCTTAGAACTCAATCCTTTAGAAATAAAACGTGAATTAACTAGCATTAAACTAGATTACTTGTGAAATTAGCACCAACCACTTTAAATATGATCTATAAGACCTAAAACCTGTAGAATCGTTAACGCTACGTTACCCTGAAACCTAGGATTCAACTCTAAACCCAGTTGCTCTCGGGAGCATTCACAAACTTTATTTCAGACCTGGACTGCACGTCGAAAGTCTGACTTCGATAAACTTAGACAATTATGACCGCCTAGTTGGACTTGACAATCACCTTGAAAATCAAGTCCAGACGATGTCCTGGGACCATTTACTTGAGTCCGAAGTGAAGAGTGTGAGAAAGGTGAAATTATTTAGAAAATTAAAAATGAATTTAAGTAATCTTAGTGATGTCGCTTACGCGCTGATTTTAAGCATTCTGACCGTTGGATATTGACCCATATTCACCCTTGGATCAGGGAAGATGCCCACACATGTCAAAGTATTTGTGGCCATAATCAAGTTTCAGTGATCATTGAATGGAAATTGGTCCACCATGGATGATCTGAAAATTCGATCGGACTGAAAACTTAACTTGCTTAAGATCTAATATTAGTGAGCTTAAGTCCGACCGCATTCAGTAAAAGGACCTCCACAAACGCTCCATTGGATTGAAATTAACCCGATTTGGTTATAATCTAAGTATACCTTGGCCTTGGGGCTAATTCCATCAATTTTAAGCCTATATAAAGACCTTAAACCCTCACTCTCAAATTCCTTATGAATTTTCCAAACCCTAGCTAGAAGAGAGAGAGAGAGAGAGAGAGAAAGAGAGAGAGAGAGAGAGAGAGAGAGAGAGAGAGTAGTTGGTGAATCATCTTGGGACTCTTCCCAGTTATTCTACGCACCTAATCCACCGCATCTGAATCATTTTCCCGGTGATTCTAATCTCATATTTGGGTAAGTCAAGCAAACCCTAACCTGTTTTGGAACCTAAAATAGTCTAAGTATTGATGTAGCTAACATAATTCATACCTTAGGTTGTCTATTCACCGTTGACGAAGACTCATCGTCAAAATTAACTCCGTTGTGCCATTTCTAGTTTAAGCTACAGACTATATTCATATAGGTTATGGTTTTCAACACTTTCAATCTCAGTTAATGATTTATTACTGACGTGGGTGCCATTTCACATGTCAAATGCAATATCTGTTTCGTTTTCAGTATATGTATAATCCATGTTGTGAATAGTGTGAATCAAGTGTTGGTTGAAATGTTTGTATGCATTTGGAATTTGACGTTGTGATTGCCATGATTATTTATCATAGGAATATGATTGTTATTTATGCAACAACTCCTTGTCAAAAGGATTTGCCCTAATATGTAATATGGCTGACATATGTGATGTATGTTGCTAAGTGTAGTCTATGTGTTTGTAAAAATGTCTGAAAAAGTTCATAGTTAGTAAGGTGTGAATTATGAGGGAGCTGAGATGTGAGATCCCAACTATTCCCTTATATGTATTATTTCCTCCATGAATTGCTTAGTCTAATTATTCATGTTAACTATGTGTATGATTTCCTCCATGCAAGTTGCTTAATTTTACTGCTTTACCTATGAAATGCATGTGTATGGATTCTTATTGTTCTGCATCTTAGAATATGTTTGCTATTATGATTGAATGTATATGGGGCCACATTATGGTCCAGGCAATCGGTAATAAACTTTGAGCTCGTGGCTAAGGTAGCTTTCGTCACGTAGGACGTGTTTGACGAACCCGAGTCGTATTAGGATTGACGGCAATGGTTTGGCCACACGGAGTGTTTTCACACTTCATGTCGTTCAACCCAACGTGCGCTCGTGCTAGTCGAGCTCGTCAAGTAACCTGATTGGCCTGATGTATGTTCACCATGTATGGACACCTCTGTTTGAATCTAAGGTACTAAACTTACTACTGTAAATCACGTTAACCATGGTACCTTGATCCGCTAAGCCTCATGAGTCGGGCATGGTGGTTTAGGACACCGTGGTAGAGCTATCGGCCTACGCTGGGGTGACGAGCCTCCCCGTAGTGACCAGTGAGCACCCGAACTCTAGAGTCGATTATGGTGGTTGGGACACTATATTCGTGTGTCGGCCTACATTGATTGGTGACGAGTCCTTTGTAGTGACCTCGAGTGTACACTAAGACTGCGTAATGGCGATGAGCCCTTACGTAACAACAAGAGTACACTAAGCATGTATTGATTGGTGACGAGCCCTTTGCAGCGACCTAGAACCATAACATCGTATGAGATTGTCTAGGACTGACGACCCTAGAATAGATCCTTGTTTGGGAATTGACATAGGGAAGGTACCTTAGCTTCCCAATCCTGCTGTATGAAAAGGACTAATAAGAACTTGGTAATCATGTTCATGCACCGCGTTGCATGTGCCTTGGTATTGTGGAGCACTCAGGGAGGTTGTCATACGTACCGTAAGATGAAGACGCCGAGGGAGTGCAGGCGAGGGCATGCATCATTCTTCATACTTCCTTGCATTAACAAGAGTAAATAAGACATGTTTGATTGTACTGCTTTATCATTACTGCTTGATTGAATTGATAACATGTTAACCTTTGCTGTATAGTTCCACTGAGTTGATCACTCACTCCCACGTTCTGGGATGGTGTTTAAACACCAACCAGACTTTGTCTTAGATGCAGATGATGATGCAACACACGAAGCAGAGCAGGAGTTTGAGGATGATGAGGAGGCGTTCTCCTTTATGTAGTTCTCAGGCGGGTTTATGTGAGCCGTGTCCTGAGCTACGGGGATTCAGGGTTATTACTGTAATGGTTATTCCATTTTGATACGTGTATTTTGAGACACACACGCATGTAATTTTAACTTGGCAGAGTATACATATCCCAGGGACTTATATCGATATATATATTTCTTTAAGTCTTCCACTTGCATATTTCACATGTCCCTAGATTATGTTTACAGTTTGGCTTAATCTACTTCATGTTTTATGCACTAATACAGACAACATTCATCAATCATTACATATGTTGCAAAGTGATGTTTTGGAACTCGGGAGCTGAGTAATGCTCGACCCCCGAATTTAAGGGCGTTACAAGTTGGTATCAGAGCATGATTTGGATTAAACTGGGCCTGGGTTATGGTCACACAACACACGCTGACGCCACTTTAGTGTAGGAGTGTGCGAGGAAAAATTTAGAAATAATGTAGGCTTCCCAGCTGCACCGCTTGGCGAAAGTTTACTGAAAACGATCGCCGAGATTGAGTCCATGCTCATTCTTGATCACACACAGCGACCTCAAATCACTTCTAGATCATCCATTGACGGGTTTAGACCATATATCATCCCTTTCCATCCATTAGAAACCCAGTAAAAGTGAATCTGTATCAGATTCTATTCAAAGTGACCCGAAATGAGTCGAATCAAACTAGGGGCCCAATCGGGGCAATTATAGGAGGACCCAGGGTGGGACCCATATCATTTTCTCACCTAGGGGGCAGGAAGACCTCGCCCAAATGGCGAGTCCTCACCGAAATGTCTAGAGGACGGCGAGGACCTCGCTGGTTCGGAGAGCCCTCACCGCCCAGCGGGCCCGGACGGGCTGGGCCGATCGGGCCGTCACCCATAGAGCCTAGTGTGGTCCACTCTAAACCCTCTTTCCTTCATAAACTACCCTCCCATGCTTTCCTTTTCTTAAAATTTCTTCCAAAAACCCATAAAAATCCCTCCCCAAACCCCTTCTTCTTCCATTTTCGTCCCCCCTCAATATACCCATCTCAAAACCCATCTCTATTGCTGATTTCCCTCTCTTTTCTTTCCATTTGAGCACTCAAATCTCTCCTTTAAGTCTCAAATTCATGGAAGCCCCATCATTCCTCCCATTTCCTTCCTTTCTTTCATTTTCCATGGCCCTATTTGAGCTCATTATGGCTATATTTTCCATGTCTACCATCATCCCTTTCATGGGGAAGAAGAGAGCTCCCGTTGATGAAGCCAAGCCTAATCGCCCAACCCGTTCAAGAAGGCCGAGAGGCGTCGCCGTGAGCACAACCGCCACACGAGAGTTTCAGACGAAGCGGGACCTCGATCCTCAAGCTACCGTTGGAAGAACTCTGTTGGCGGAGCTATCATATGGAGTTTATGAAGGCTGTAGGGTCCTTTTTTAAGCTCATGTAGATTCGCGGCTATTTGGAGAATATCTCTCACTTGAGCGCTTGGAAGGGGCCGGTTGGTGTCCGCTATTTAAGGGCGAATACCATGCCAATGTGAGTACTGTCCGAGATTTCTATGCCCTCATTCAAGAGCCTTCGCTGGAGCTATTGTAGTTCAAGATCCCTTATGGAAGAGATCGGGAGGCCATAATCAACGTTGCTTTAATATCCCGACTTCTGAACGTACCTCTTGGCGAGGTTCATGCCAGCGAGAAGAATCTGAGTAGTGTGCATGAAAGGGAGCACCATACATGGTTCCTTTGTGGTCGTCTGGTCGAATGACAGCCTAACAGAAGCCTTTTGGCGACCAACATGACGGTCGACTTCCGCTTGCTTCACCACATCTACACATTCAATGTTTATCCTAGGTGGAGCAACCGCAGCGAGTGTACGCGCCTGATGGTAGACTTCTTGTATCAGGTGGGGCAAGGAGAGAATCTGTGTGTGCCTACGTACATCATGCGATAGATTGTCCTCATTCTCGTTCGAATAGAAGGACTGAATCGCTCCCATTTAGCCGACTCATATGTAAACTTGCACATGAGTTTGGCTACAGGCTTGGAGCTGAAAGGCCGGTACCTGTCCAATACATCAATGAGACGACTCTTAATCAGATGGATATCGGGCCGCGATGATGACTAGCTCTACTTGAAGGAAGTGAGGATGAGACTGATAGCGAAGAGGAAGAGAGTAATGAAGAAGGTGGAGCTGAAATAAAAGAAGAAGAAGAGCAAGATGAGGAAGAAGTGAAGGCCCAGGACACGAGTGAGACCTCTCCTCCTACGGCACCAGGGCAGGGCACTGATCAGGCTGCCAAGGATGCCCATATAGCTCGACTTGAGGAGGGTCAGGTTGTCTTATGACAGGACATTATAGATCTTCGGGGTCTCGTGAAACATAAGTTCAAGAAGGTAACTCGCACTTTGAAGTCTATTCTGTGTTGCCTGCAGGATAAGGGTGCCCCTCCTCCATCACCAGATTCCGATGAGTAGTCGTAGTTGTAGTCATCCTTTGCTCTGTTTTGTTGCTTGTTATTGTGTGTAGCATTTAAAGGCATAGTAGTTTGGAGGTTGTTTTGCTGTTTGAAGCTTAAGTTGTATTAGCTCACATGTTTTCTCGGTCGCGATCCATGTAATGCTGCGCTTCTTGTACTGCGATAATTTTGTTAAATGAAATGCATGATATTTCCCTTAAGTTGTGATGTGAATGCTGCGTGGGTGGATTATGTGAATGTTAAGTCTCACTGGTTTCATTCTCTACTAAATGTAGGGTATGCCTCCTAAGGGCTCGAGGAGTTCAGCCCGTTTTTCTTTAGGCAAGTCGCTTGACGGGGTCTCTCCCCTAGGCGATAGCCAGACGGATCCGCAGTCTGGCCCGTCTCATTTTACTGCTGGGCCAACTCGCATGACACCATCTATGGTTCCTCTAGTCACGCCTTCGGTTCCTGAGCTGAATCGTGCTTCTGCGTCGACACCTTATGCATCACAGTCCACTCTGTCTCCTGACAGGCTTGAGTAGATGATGTTGTTGATGCAGCAGTAGCAAATCCAGCAGCAGCAGCAGTTCTTGTCCACCATGGATGGTATCTTTGCCCAGTCGATGGGGGCGACTCCACCTGCTTCACCTATGCACCCATCTGAGAGCGCTAGTGCTAGCGGCACATTTGAGCGATTCTAGCACTTACGACCTCCCACTTTCACAGGTACTCATAGACCCGAGGAGGCCGAGTATTGGATTGACTGCATCTCTAAGAGGCTAAGGCTGCTTCACTGTTCAGAGGTAGAGCAGGTCGAGCTTGCCTCTTTCATGTTTGAGAAGGAGGCCAGTTTATGGTGGGACAGCGTTCTCCGCACAGTTGTGAAAGGTTTCATGTGGATGTGGGAGGCATTTGAAACCCGCTTCCATGAGAAGTATTTCCCTGTCACTTACCGACACGAGAAGGAGAGTGAGTTCCTTCACCTCCGTCAGGGAGGGATGTCGGTGACAGAGTATGAGAACCGATTTACGGAGCTGGGTAGATATGCTCCTTTACTTCTGGGTGATCAGCCGATGCGGATGCGGCATTTTTTTGAGGGGATGAGGCCTGAGATTCGATCAAAGATGTGCTGTGCTAGCATCTCTTCTTATGCTGAGTTGGTGAGCATGTCCCTGTGAGCTGAGCAGGACGGGGACAGACTATCCCGTATGCGTGCACCCATGGTTCCCAGACCGCGGCCTGACATTCCGAGTCAACCATTTCTCGACAAGAGGCCACGGGCAGATTCTCCTTCGAGACGTGCAACGTCGCCGGCTCAGTTGATGCGTTCAGATTTGCACTGTACTTACTGTGGGAGAGTTGGGATCTGGATCGTACTTGCTTCACGCGGATGAGAGACAGTGGATTTACGCCGCCACAGAGGATCAGTCGTCCGATGCCTCAGGTCATATCAACTCCACCCCTTCATTCAGCTCTAGCTCACCCATCCTTTAGACCTTTCGTACCTCATTTCAGGCCGCCTCAATTGCTTATGGTACCACCGCCGAATCGCCCCCAGCAAGCTCGAGTTCATGCGCTTACAGCTGAAGCGCCTGGGGCTGACTTAACACCGAGGTCTTTTGAGGTTTCTGCTCACATTCAAGGTATTCCCATTTTCTTGTTGGTGGACACTAGGTCCACTACTTCTATCATATCGTATGCGGCAGTTAAGCATCTGAGTTTGGGCACAGTTACTATGAAGGGAGTGACACTCACCACTGCGACAGGGACTTCCTCCGATATTACCAGAGTTTGTATGGGTTGTTCAATAGATCTAGGAAGCAGATCGATTCTAGTTGACTTGTTTGTCACGCCACTATATCATTACGATGTCATCCTTGGCATGGATTGGCTCACAAAGATGTGAGCAGAGATTGATTGTGAGGCTAGATTGGTGACAGCCCATGGACCTAAGGGCGAGACATTTACTTTCCCTGTTCAGGTCAGTTATTCTTCCCGGTTTGGTTGTTATACTTCTCTGTTGGAGAGTAATATTGGTTCGGCACTTGAAAACACGCCAGTGGTTCAGGATTTTGAAGATGTATTCGCGATGATTCCTAGATTACCCCCTCAGCGCGAGATTGATTTACCATCGATCTCATGCCTGGTGTGACACCTATTTCATTACCCACCTATCGCATGCCTCTAAGTGAAATGGAGGAATTGAGGAAGCAGATTGATGGTTTGTTAAATTTAGGCTTTATTCGACCTAGTGTGTCTCCTTGGGGAGCACCTGTTCTGTTCGCCAAAAAGAAGGATGGTTCCTTGCGATTATGTATAGATTATCGCAGGTTGAATTAGGTGACAATAAAGAACAAGTATCCCTTGCCCAGGATCGATGATCTGTTTGATCAGTTGAAGGGGGCATGGTATTTTTCCAAGGTAGTCAAGGTATCATTAGTTGCGCGTCAAGGATGAGGACGTGCAAAAGACCGCCTTCAGAACTAGCTTCGGCCAATATGAGTTCTTTGTGATGTCGTTCGGTCTTACGAACGTACCGGCCGTGTTCATAGATCTGATGAACAGGGTGTTTCAGCCATATTTATTCCGATTCGTCATTGTCTTTATCGACAACATCTTGATATACTCTACGAGTCAGGAAGAGCACGAGGAGCACTTAAGAGCGGTCTTAGAGACTCTTATGAAGAATCAGCTCTTTGCGGAGTATAAGAAATGTGACTTCTGGAAAGAGGAAGTCAAGTTCCTTAGGCATGTGGTGTCTAAGAAAGGCATCGCAGTCAATCTTACTAAGGTAGTTGCAGTTCAGGACTGGAAATAGCCTGATTCGGTTACTAAGGTGAGAAGCTTTTTGGGCTTAGCAGGCTATTATGGACTCTTCATACGAGATTTCTCGAAGATAGCCAGACCGTTGTCTCAGTTGACATGGAAAGACTTAAAGTTCGCCTGGAATGAGAGGGCCAAAACAGCTTTTCAGGAGCTGAAGGACAAGTTGACGTCCTCCCCTGTGCTAGTATTGCCAGAGCAAGGGGTTAAGTATACAATATATACTGATGCCTCTCACATTGGTCTGGGTTGTGTCCTTATGCAGAAGGACAGGGTGATTGCTTATGCCTCGAGACAGTTGAGGAAACACGAGGAGAATTACCCCACACACGACTTGGAGTTGGCAGCTGTCATTTTCGCACTAAAGCTCTAGAGACATTACCTCTACGGAGAGGAGTTCGAGCTCTTTTACGACCACAAGAGCCTTAAGTATATATTCTCTCAGCGTGACTTGAATATGAGACAATGCCGATAGATGGAAACCTTGAAGGACTTTAAGTTCGAGGTCTCCTACCATCCGGGCAAGGCAAACCTTGTGGCAGATGCGTTGAGCTGCAAGAAAACTACAGAGTTCGCAGCTCCGCTAATGATAGCAGAATGGGACATGATGGAGTTTGTGCAAGACTTTGAGTAGAAACTCATGGTGGAAGAGCCGTATGAGGTTATCGCACACATTCGAGTATAACCCCTCATTGATGATAGGATCATTGCAGCTCAGGCAGATGATGAGCTATTGGCGAAGATGAGAGAGCGGGTTCGTACAGATGAGGACTCTAAGTGGAGTGTTGGTTCAGATGGTGGTCTATGTTATCGTGGCCGCCTATGTGTCCTAGACGTTCCTGACTTGAGACGGGAGGTTCTCGAGTCAGCCAATAGTTCGAAGCTTGCGATGCATCAGGTAGCATGAAGATGTATCAAGACATGGGGAGATCATACTGGTGGGACAACATGAAAGTTCACATTGTTGAGTTCGTATCTCGTTGTCTCACATGTAGCAGGTTAAGGCAAAGTATCACCGACCTCCTGGATTGCTTCAGCCCATGCCCATAGCTAAATGGAAGTGGGATTTTATTTCTATGGATTTTATTTCAAGGCTACTGAAGACGAGGAAGGGACATGACTCCATTTGGGTAATCGTCGACCGATTGACGAAATCGGCTCACTTCTTACCGCTCAGAGTCACGAACTCTGCAGACGAGTTGGCTAGGTTGTACATCAAGGAGATTGTACATCTGCATGGAGTTCCCTTGGAGATTGTGTCTGACAGAGACACGCGATTCACATCTATCTTCTGGACTCGTATCCAGAAAGCGATGGGTGTGAAGTTGAAGTTCAGCAACGCATTTCATCCGTAGACAGACGGGCAGACGGAACATGTGAATCAGGTGTTGGAAGATATGTTGCGCGCTTGTGTTTTGAATTTTAAAGACAGTTGGGATGACTGTCTCCCATATGCAGAGTTCGCGTACAACAACAGTTTTCAAGTGAGTATCAGCATGACACCCAATGAGGCACTGCATGGTTGCCCGTGTAGAGCACCACATTGCAGGGCAGAAGTTGGTGAGCTTAGTTTGGTTGGCCCAGAGTTGGTTCAAGCAACTTCAGAGAAAATCGACATTATTAGACGTCGACTTCTGATAGCCCAGAGCAGGAAGAAGAGTTACGCTGATACAAGACGACGACCACTTGAGTTCGAGGTTGAAGACCACGTATTTCTTAAGGTTTTCCCCATGAAGGGAGTCCTGCGGTTTGGTAAGAAGGGAAAGCTCACGCCGAGATTTATTGGTCCATTTCAAATACTAGATCGAGTGGGGGCAGTAGCCTGTCGCCATACTTTGCCCACACTACTCGTAGGCGTGCATAACGTATTTCATGTATCTATGTTGAAGAAATACGTTCCTGATCCTTCGTATATTATCAGTTGGGAGCAGGTGCAGTTAAGCGACGATGTCACCTATTTACTGCGACCAACTTGTATCTTGGATAGGAAGGAGCAGGTGCTGCATAGCAAGGTGATCCCACTTGTGAAAGCACTGGGGACGCATCACAGTGAAGAAAAGGCTACTTGGGAGACTGAAGCTAAGGTCAGAAAGAACTACCCTCAGATCCTCGAGGAGTATGAGAAGGTATAAATTTCAAGGATGAAATTTTTCTTTAAGGGGGGTAGATTATAACATCCTGAAAAATGCCGTACAAAAACCCGAGAACCATCTCAACCAGAATTCTCTTAGAACTCAATCCTTTAGAAATTAAATGTGAATTAACTAGCGTTAAGCTAGATTACTTGTGAAATTAGCACCAACCACTTTAAATACGATCTGCAAGACCTAAAACCTGTAGAATCATTAACGCTACGTTACCCTGAAACCTAGGATTCAACTCTAAACCCAATTGCTCTTGGGAGCATTTAGAAATTTTGTTTCAGACCTAGACCGCACGTCGAATGTCCGACTTCGATAAACTTAGACAATTATGACCGCCTAGTTGGACTTGACAATCCCCTCGAAAATCAAGTCCAGATGATGGCCTAAGACTATTTGCTTGAGTCCGGAGTGAAAAGTGTGAGAAAGGTGAAATTATTTAGAAAATTAAATATGAATTTAAGTAATCTGAGTTGTGTCACTTTCGCACCGATTTTAAGCATTCTGACCATTGGATTTTGATCCAAATTCACCCTCGGATCAGGGAAGATGGCCCACACATGTCAAAGTGTTTATGGCCCTGATCAAGTTTCGGTGTCTGTTGAATTGAAATTGGTCCGCCATGGACGATCTGGAAACCCGATCGGACTGAATACTTAACTTGCTTAAGATCCAATATTAGTGAGCATAAGTCCGACCGCATTCAGTAAAAGGACCTCCAGAAACGCTCCATTGAATTGAAATTAACTCGATTTGGTTATAATCTAAGTATACCTTGGCCCTGGGGCTAATTCCATCAATTTTAAGCCTATATAAAGACCTTAAACCCTCACTCTCAAATTCCATACGAATTTTCCAAACCCTAGCTAGAAGAGAGAGAGAGAGAGAGAGAAAGAGAGAGAAAGAGAGAGAGTAGTTGGTGAATCATCTTGGGATTCTTCCCAGTTATTCTACGCACTTAATCCACCGCATCTGAATCGTTTTCCCAGCGATTCTAATCTCATATTTGGGTAAGTCAAACAAACCCTAACCTATTTTGGAACCTAGAATAGTCTAAGTATTGATGTAGCTAATATAATTCATGCCTTAGGTTGTCTATTCGCCGTTGACGAAGACTCATCGTCTAAATTAACTCCGTTGCGCCATTTCTAGTTTAAGCTGCGGACTATATTCGTATAGGTTATGGTTTTCAACACTTTCAATGTCAGTTAATGATTTATTACTGACATGGGTGCCATTTCACATGTCAAATGCAATATCTGTTTCGTTTTCCGTATATGTATAATCCATGTTGTGAATAGTGTGAATCAAGTGTTGGTTGAAATGTCTGTATGCATTTGGAATTTGACGTTGTGATTGTCATGATTATTTATCATAGGAATATGATTGTTATTTATGCAACAACTCCTTGTTAAAAGGATTTGCCCTAATATGTAAAATGGCCGACATATGTGATGTATATTGCTAAGTGTAGTCTATGTGTTTGTAAAAATGTCTGAAAAAGTTCATAGTTAGTAAGGTGTGAATTATGAGGGAGTTGAGATGTGAGATCCCAACTATTCCCTTATATGTACTATTTCCTCCATGAATTGCTTAGTCTAATTATTCATGTTAACTATGTGTATGATTTCCTCCATGCAAGTTGCTTAATTTTACTGCTTTACCTATGAAATGCATGTGTATGGATTCTTATTGTTCTGCATCTTAGAATATGTTTGCTATTATGATTGAATGTATATGGGGCCACATTATGGTCCAGGCAATCGGTAATAAACTTTGAGCTCGTGGCTAAGGTAGCTTTCGTCACGTAGGACGTGTTTGACGAACCCGAGTCGTATTAGGATTGACGGCAATGGTTTGGCCACACGGAGTGTTTTCACACTTCATGTCGTTCAACCCAACGTGCGCTCGTGCTAGTCGAGCTCATCAAGTAACCCGATTGGCCCGATGTATGTTCACCATGTAAGGACACTTCTGTTAGAATCTAAGGTACCAAACTTACCACTGTAAATCCTGTTAACCATGGTACCTTGATCCGCTAAGACTCATGAGCCTAGCATGGTGGTATGGGATACCGTGGTCGAGCTGTCGGCCTACGCTAGGGTGAGGAGCCTCCCCGTAGTGACCAGTGAGCACCCAAACTCATGAGCCGATTATGGTGGTATAGGACACTATATTCGTGCTGTCGGCCCACATTGATTGGTGACGAGCCCTTTGTAGTGACCTCGAGCGTACACTAAGACCGTGTAACGGCGACGAGCCCTTACGTAGCAACAAGAGTACACTAGGCATGCATTGATTGGTGACGAGCCCTTTGCAATGACCTAGAACCATAACATCGTATGAGATTGTCTAGGACTGACGACCCTAGAATGGATCCTTGTTTAGGAATTGACATAGGGAAGGTACCTTAGCTTCCTAATCCTGCTGTATGAAAAGGACTAATAAGAACTTGGTAATCATATTCATGCACCGCATTGCATGTGCGTTGGTGTTGTGGAGCACTCAGGGAGGTTGTCATGCGTACTGTAAGATGAAGACGCTGAGGGAGTGCAGGCGAGGGCATGCATCATTCTTCATACTTTCTTGCATTAACAAGAGTAAATAGGGCATGTTTGATTGTACTGCTTTATCATTACTGCTTGATTGAATTGATAACATGTTAACCTTTGTTGTATAGTTCCACTGAGTTGATCACTCACTCCAACATTCTAGGACAGTGTTTAAACACCAACCAGACTCTATCTTAGATGTAGATGATGATGCGACACACGAGGCAGAGCAGGAGTTCGAGGATGATGAGGAGGCATTCTCCTTTATGCAGTTCTCAGGCGGGTTCATGTGAGCAGTGTCCTGAGCTACGGGGATTCAGGGTTATTGCTGTAATGGTTATTCCATTTTGATACTTGTATTTTGAGACACACACGCATGTAATTATAACCTGGCAGAGTATACATATCCCAGGGACTTATATCGATATATATATATTTCTTTAAGTCTTCCGCTTGCGTATTTCACCTATCCCTGGATTATGTTTACAGTTTAGCTTAATCTACTTCGTGTTTTATGCACCAATACAGACAACATTCATCAATCATTACATAAGTTGCATAAGTGATGTTTTGGAAATCGGGAGCTGAGTTATGCTCGACCCCCGAATTTCAGGGCGTTACACCCTTGGTCCTCAAGTTGGCTTAGACCACACCAAAATTATTTCAATAGTTGTAAGTGTAACCTGTATATCACTGTACACTATCATTCATGGGCACATGACCCTCTAATGATGATCTGCATTGTCCAAACATTATATAGGTAGATCAGCACCATCTAGACATTCCCTATGTAAATTAGCACCCTTCAAATATTCCCATGCAAATTTGCACCATCCAAACATTCCCATACAAATCTGCACCATCCAAACATTGGACAACACATCCAAACATTATCCAACACCATTCAACATAATCTGGACGGTGTGGATGAAGTAATACATCATGTTGGTGTCCACGTGGTGGTCCACTAGAGATTTGAGTCTACCTCAGTTAGTCTGGTACCTTCAAACGAGGTTGCTAATGGATGGACAGTTTGGATCGAACACAGCCACACGTGGGACTTATAGAACTTGCTGACATTAATAAATAGTGGGTCCCACCAGCTGGACGGCCTAGATATCACGTGGGACCCACAGAGCTTACTGACGTTAATATGCAGTGGGTTCCGCCATCTGAATGGCTTGGTTGTGTATATACATCACGTTGGGCCCATGGGACTTGCTGACACTAAGAAGGCAGTGCCTATTACTAGCCGTCCAACACATGGACGGCCCAGCTGAATTGGATGGACGACATGTGCATGTACGCTGGTTGGGTGTGGCTGCTGATCAGCGCACACTAGCCCTTAAATTCCAAGCAGGGGTGGGTCACACATGGGGTCCCCACACGTACGGGTAAGCCATGTTAAGGGTATATACATACAATATATATATATATATATATATATATATATATATATATATTAATATTATATCATATTATAATATTATAATATATTTACATACCATGTACATATATAAATATTTTTATTATATACAACCTCTGTCCAGCGTCCAGCCACCATCCAGTAAGATGGACGGTGCTGGATGATGCACATATATCATGGTGGTCCCACATAGTGGGCCACGAGATTTAGATCAAGCTAATATTTATTTATCCCTCTCATCTGAGCCTATGTGACAGCCCGGTCATGTAGGCCCCAACTGAGATCAAGGTGGCCCATTTGTCGGACGTCATGGACAAAATACACACATCATAGGTGGGCCATTAATCATAGAGAAAGAAAGAGAGGGAGAGAAAGAGGGAAGGAGACAGATCGGCGATGATGGAGGGGCCCCGCCACTATGGGCCCCTCTTAGATACAAGCATGCATCAAGGTGGGTCGCCCGATATGTGGACCCTTAAATCATAAAAAAGAAAAAATACAAAAAAAAAATGAAAATGTGGGTCCAAGATCACCCACCGTCCACTTCTTCATGGCTTCTTGGAAAGGTAATTGCATTGGCTTTGATTTCAACGGAAGGTGATGAAGTTTTAATGGTTGAGATGGGAGATGAGAGGGTAGGAAGTGGGCCACACTGGAGCTTTTCCATAAGAGCTTGGGAAGTCCATACATTGGAGCTTGGGTTGCTTGGGAGTGAAGATAGAAATGAGGAGCGAGAAGTAATGGGTGAAAAGGGATGGAATGGGTAATAGGTGTAAGGAAGAGATGGGTGGAGACATAGAGAGTTGACTTTGGGAATGAGAGAGAGATAGGTTGCTTGTACTTGACTTGTACTTATGAAAGGGTGTGTACTTAGTTGAGGTGATTAATTGATTGATGTGACATTTGGGTAGAGATTCTCTTGGGTTTTGCAATGTGTGGCATTTTCTTCGAACTAAATGCGGGCTCACATCTCCTAACCTAGGAATCATCTTGGCGCGCCACACGCGGTGATGGCACAGTCGTTGGGGTACAAGTCTCGGGACAAGCCAACTCTGGTTTGCAGGACTCGACTTAAGATTGCGCGCAAATGTCGGATACATGTCAAGGGTTGCCAAAATTCGATCGAGAGGATCATAGGAACCTACAGAATGGTAAGGACTAAGATACGGGTCTTACAGCATTGGTCTCACACGTGACTGGTCGTTGAGGACTTTTTGACCTTTTGGGGCTTTTAGTCGCTGGCTCTATCCATTGCCCGTATGAGTATGCATACACTATTAGAAAAAGGGGCAAAGGCTACGGATAAAATCCATAGCCTTAGACCTATGGATACGGTTCTTGTCCGTAGCTAGTCCGTAGCACGACCGTAGTCGTAGGTGCCGTTACAAGAGGTCTGGAACCTATAGCTACAGATTTAATCCATAGCTATAGGTTACAACAGCTACGGACATAACCCGTAGCAATTATATCAGTAGCGATAAGTATAAACAGCTACAGATATTATTTGCAGCTAAAAGTTCGTAGCAATATGCCAAATTTAATAATGGCTATAGCTGTCGGATTACCGGCTACGGTCAATATCCGTAACTATTTCGTACATTAAAATATATATATATATATATAATCATTTGTTCATTCATTTACCACCTGCATAATCATTCATTCATTCCGTTACAATTAATTACAATCATTCATTCATTCAATTACAATCAATTACAATCCTTCATTCAATCAATTACAATTATAATCAATTACAATCCTGCATTCAATCAATTACAATTACAATTATAATATTGCAAAAAATACAAATCTTTGGCTTCATTATAGAAATTTGCTCGACTACACCTTGAAATTTCAATGATAAAGAATTGAAAGAGAAGATATATTTTAACAGTATGATATTTTTTTCACAAGTAAATAGGCCTTTTTCAGACATCACCCACCTGAAGAATCAAAAACCGATTGTTGTCCAAGTCGACTCCTTTTCCTTTCAATTTCTTAGTGACCTCTATAAAATTACTTCCACGGTCATTTATGTAATACTTTGAAGAGTTGTCTCGAAATGCAACTCTAGCAATGACAAAGTCACTTCCTACAATAGCTTTGTATATTCCATCATCCTACAAATAGTCATGGTATTCATAAATCAAAATGACCTTTGGGGGAAAGAAAAACAAAGTGAAAGAAGTGCATCATGAAGTGCATCATGTATAACCATTTTCTTTTTCTTTTTTTAATGAATTAATAGAAACTCAAAGAGGAATGAAATTGACACAAAAGGAATGGTCTCACCATATGGTTTGTAAGGCTAAAATAAACGTCCAGACGATTTCTGCAAGGCGGACCATCGGTAGCCACAAGTACCCGCTTCCCAAGGAATGGTCTCACCATATGGTTTAGGTTATAAGTTTATGTTAATGTCATAGGTTAGAGGTTTAGGTTATAGGTTTAGGTTGAGGTTTAGGTTTAGGGATTTGAGAATACATTTACGTTTTAGGTTTAGGTTTAGGTTTTACGTTTAGGTTAAGGTTACAGGTTTAGGTTTAGGTTATAAGTGTAAGTTATAGGTTTAGGTTTATGGTATGTTATATGTTAAGGTTTTGGGAATTGAGTTTAGGTTATAGGTTATAGGTTTAGGTTATAGGTTATAGGTTATAAGTTAAGGTTTAGGTATAGGTTAAGGTTTAGGTTTAGGTTTAGGTTATAGGTTTAGGATTTGAGAATAGGTTTAGGTTATATGTATAGGTTTAGGTTAATGTTGTAGGTTATAGGTTTAGGTTATAAGTTTATGTTAATGTTGTAGGTTATAGGTTTAGGTTATAGGATTAGGTTTAGGTTTAGGTTTAGGGATTTGAGAATACATTTAGGTTATAGGTTTAGGTTATAGGTTATAACTTTAGGGAATTGAGAATAGGTTAAGGTTTAGGTTTAGGAAATCGGGTTCGGGTTCGGGATCAGGTTTAGGTTTGGGTTTTCAAGTTTAGGTTTAGGTTTAGGTTAGGGAGTTGAGATTAGGATTAGGTGTAGGTTTAGGTTTAGGGATTTGAGAATACATTTAGGTTTTAGGTTTAGGCTTAGGTTTTAGGTTTAGGTTTAGGTTAATGATAGGTTATATATTATAAGTTTAGGTTATAGGTTATAGGTTATAGGTTATAGGTTAAGGTTTAGGTTATAGGTTTTGGTTTAGTTAAGGTTATAGGTTTAGGTTTAGGTTAAGGTTTAGGTTTAGGTTATAGGTTTAGGTTTAGGTTTTAGGTTATAGCTTTTGGGAATTGAGAATAGGTTAAGGTTTAGGTTTAGGAAATCGGGTTCGGGTTTGGGATTGGGTTTAAGTTTGGGTTTTTAGGTTTAAGTTTTGATTTAGGTTAGGGAGTTGAGATTAGGATTAGGTGTAGGTTTAAGTTTAGGGATTTGAGAATACATTTAGGTTTTAGGTTTAGGTTATAGTTTTAGGTTATAGGCTTAGGCTTAGGTTTTAGGTTTAGGTTAAGGTTTGTTTATAGGTTATAAGTTTAGGTTATAGGTTATATGTTAAGGTTTAGGTTATAGGTTTTGGTTTAGGTTAAGGTTATAGGTGTAGGTTTAGGTTTAGGTTATAGGTTTATGTTATAGGTTTAGGTTTAGGTTATAGGTTATATGTTATAGGTTATAGCTTTTGGAAATTGAGAATAGGTTAAGGTTTAGGTTTAGGAAATCAGGTTCGGGTTCGGGATTGGGTTTAAGTTTGGGTTTTCAAGTTTAGGTTTAAATTTAGGTTAGGGAGTTGAGATTAGGATTTGGTGTAGGTTTAGGTTTAGGGATTTGAGAATATATTTAGGTTTTAAGTTTAGGTTATAGGTTTAGGTTTAGGTTAAGGTTTGGTTATAGGTTATAAGTTTAGGGTATAGGTTATAGGTTATATGTTAAGGTTTAAGTTATAGGTTTTGATTTTGGTTAAGGTTATAGGCTTAGGTTTAGGTTATAGGCTATATGTTATAGGTTATAATTTTTGGGAATTGAGAATTGGTTAAGGTTTATGTATCGCCCTGAAAATCGGGGTCGAGTAGAACTCCAACTCCCGAGTTTCAATGCATCACTTATGCAACATATTTAATGATGATTAAATGTTGTCTGTATTAGTGCATAAAACATGAATAAGATTAAGCCAAATCAACAAAACATAATCCAGAGACAGTTATAATATGCAAGTGGAAGACTGAAATGGATATGTATGACTATACAAATCAATCTAAGTCCCCAAAGTATGTATGCATTTCCAGGTCAATAATTACATGCATTGTTTAAAAATACAAAATGTCAAAATGTAATAGTCCACCACAAGTATAACCCTGAAGCCTTGTCGATTTAGAACGGTCCGTGAGAACCCGCCTGAATACTGCATATATGAGAATGCCTCCTCATCATCTTCAAAGTCCAGCTCCACCTCACAAGTAATGCCATCATCTGAACCTACAGCAGGATCTGGTTGGTGTTTAAAACACCGTCCCATAACGTGGGAGTGAGTGATCAACTCAGTGGAACAATAAAGCAAAGGTTAACATGTTATCAGTTCAATCAAGCAGTAATGATAAAGTATTACAATCGAACATCCCTATGTACTCTGATTAATGCAGGAATGATATGTATAAATGATGCATGCCCTCGCCTGCACTCTCTCAGCGATCTTCATCTAACGGTCGCGCATGTCAGTCACCTCCTCATGCTCTCTACACATCGCCAAACGGCACATGCAATGTGGTACATGAGCGTGATTATCAAGTTCTTATTAGTCCTTTTCAAACAGTAGGATTGGGAAGCTAAGGTACCTCCCTTATATCAATTCCCAAATGATGATCCATTATAGGGTCGTCAGTCCTAGGAAATCTCATACGATGTTATGGTTCTAGGTCGCTGCAAAGGGCTTGTCACCTGATCAGTGTTGGCCTAGTTTCTACTTTTATTGCTACTGAAAGGCTCGTTGCCTCTATGCAATCTTAGGGTATGCTCGAGGTCACTACAAAGGGCTCGTTACCTGATCAGCGTAGGCCGCAGCTTGAATATAGTGTCCCATACCATCGTATTCGGCTCACGAGGCTGGGTTGCTCACCGGTCACTACAGGGAGGCTCGTCACCCCAGCGTATGCCGACAGCTCGACCATGGTGTCCCATACCACCATGCCTGGCTCATGAGTCTTAGCGGATCAAGGTACCAAGGTTAAAGGAATGTTCACTGGTGAGTTTGGTAACTTAGATTCAAGCAGAACGTCCAAATACGGTGAACATATATTGGGTCAATCGGGTTACTTGACGAGCTCGACTGATACGAGCGCACATCGAGTTAATAGACATAAAGTATACAAACACTCCGTGTGGCCTAACCACCGTCGACAACTGAAGTACAGATCAGATTCATCGATCACGTCTTATGTGGCGAAACAACCTCAGCCACCTATTCAGTGTCTGTTACCGATTGCCTGGACTATACCATAGTCCCAAACATATCTAATTCCAACAATTATTTGTATGAAACAGTTAAAGCAGCAATAAACACATAATTCCAATCTTACAACCATTTGAGCATGTTATGAAATACAACATACATAGGAATTCACACATGTGCATTTCATAAGTAAAACAGGCAGTATATTATAAGTTGCATGGAGGAAATCATACACACAGTCAAGGTAGTTGAGAATCTTATCTCAACACTCATATAAAGTACCTGATGCCAAGTACTTGCTCATTCAGACATTGCTACAAACACTTAGACTACATATTCCAACATACATGACGTATGTTGGTGATAGCACATATTAGGGCAAATTCTTTCACCAAGGAGTTGTTACGAATACAAATAGTATAAACACATGACAATTAATCATGGCAAGCACACTTTCAAATTCCATACGTATATAATCTTTTCTACGAATACATGGTATACACTAAACTCCATATAGTTCATATATATCTGAAACGCGAAAAAAACATCGCATTTGGCATGTGAAATAGCACCCACATCAGTAATAAACCATTAACCAACATTAAAAGCCTTGAAAACCATAACCTATACATTTATAGTCCGCACCTTATGCCGGTAAACGCGTAACGGATTCGTTTTAGACACTCGGTCTTTATCAATGGCAGATTGGCAACCTATAGCATGAACTAGGTTAGCTATTTCATAACTTACACTATTTGAAACCTTATAACAGGTTAAGGTTAGGTTTTCTTACCTAAGTACGGAGTCGGAATCACCTGTGTAGCAATACAGGAATGGTGGTTGAGTGCGTGGAATAACGGGATCGAATCCTAGGAAGAATCTCCAACTCTCACTCTCACTTTCCCTCTTTTCCCTTCTTCTTTCTCTCCTCTCTCCCCTAGGGTTTCTCAAATTCATATGGGGTGAGAGAGAGAGGGTTTAAGGTCCTTATATAGGCCCAGGACTGATGGAAATGGCCCCGGGGCCAAGGTATACTTAGGTTATATCCAAATACAGACTGTTCTGGTCCAACAGAGCACTTCTGGTGGCCCCTTTTCCACGTGTGGTCAGACTTAAGCTCCCTGACCATGGATCTAGGTCAGGCTAAGTTTTCGTTCCGATCAGGTTTGCAGATCAGTCGTGGCGGACCAGTTTTAGTTTAACGGTCACGGGTACTCGATCAGGGCCACAAGTATATTGCCATGTATGGGACATTTCTCTTGATTTGAGGGTTTATTTGGGTCTGAATCTGACGGTCTGAATCCTTATATTTGGCCCGCAAACGACACGACTCAGATTACTTAAATTCGAATTTTCATTTCTAAATATTTTCACTTTTCTCACACACTTTGCTCCAGGCTCAAGTTGTGCATTTCTAGACACAATTAAGACTCAATTTCCAAGGGGGTTGTCAAGTCTAGTGTTGCGGTCATAACTTTATAGTTTTGCAATGATCGGACTTTCTACGTGTGGTCTAGGTTTGATACAGAGTTTCGATGTGCTCCCGAGAGCAACCGGGTTTAAGGATGGATTCTAAATTTCAGGATAATGTAGCGTCAATGATTTTGTACACTTTTGGTCTTGCAGATCATATTGAAAGTGATCAGTGCTAATTTCATAAGCACTCTAGTTTAGCACTTGCTAATATTAACCTAATTTCTAAAGGTTTTAGTCCTGGGTGATTTCTACCTGAGGTGGTACTCGGGTCTTTGTATGGATTTTTTCGAGACGTTACAGTTTAGGTTTAGGAAATTAGGTTCGGGTTCGGGATCGGGTTTAGGTTTGGGTTTTCAGGTTTAGGTTTAGGTTTAGGTTAGGGAGTTGAGATTAGGATTACGTGTAGGTTTCGGTTTAGGGATTTGAGAATACATTTAGATTTAGGTTTTAGATTTAGGTTAAGTGATAGGTTTAGGTTATAGCTTTAGGTTTAGGTTATATGTTATAGGTATAGGTTTTGGGATTTGAGAATAGGTTTAGGCTAAGGTTAAGGTTTAGGTTTAGGTTATAGGTTATAAGTATAGGTTCGTGTTTAGGTTAAGGTCTAGGTTTAGGTTATAGGTTTAGGTTAGAGAGTTAAGATTAGGATTAGGTGTAGATTTAGGTTTTGAGATTTGAGAATACATTTAGGTTTTAGGTTTAAATTTTGGGATTTGAGAATAGTTTTAGGTTATAAGTATAGGTTTAGGTTGGGTTATAGGTTAAGGTTTAGGGATTTGAGTTTAGGTTATAGGTTTAGGTTATAGGTTATGGGTTATAGGGTTTAGGTTAGGGTTTAGGTTATAGGTTTAGGTTATAGGTTATAGGTTTAGGTTTAGGTTTTAGGTTTAGGTATAGGCTTAGGTTATAGGTTATAGGTTATATGTTTAGGTTAAGGTTTAGGGATTCGGGTTCGGGTTTGGGTTTGGGTTTGGGTTTAGGTTATAGGTTTTGGTTTAGGTTATAGGTTATAGGTTTAGGTTAAGGTTTAGGTTTAGGTTATGGGTTTTGGGATTTGAGAATAGGTTTAGGTTATAAGTATAGGTTTAGGTTGGGTTATAAGTTAAGGTTTAGGTTTAGGTTATAGGTTTTGGATTTGAGAATAGGTTTAGGTTATAAGTTTAGGTTTAGGTAGGGTTATAGGTTAAGGTTTAGGTTTAGGTTATAGGTTTTGGGATTTGAGAATAGGTTTAGGTTATAATTTTAGGTTTGGGTTTAGGTTATAGGTTTTGGGATTTGAGAATAGGTTTAGGTTATAAGTTTAGGTTTGGGTTTAGGTTATAGGTTTAGGTTAAGGTTTATGTTAAGGTTATAGGGTTTAGGTTAGGGTGTAGGTTATAGGTTTAGGTTATAGGTTATAGGTTTAGGTTTAAGTTATAAGTTTAGGTTTAGGTATAGGCTTAGGTTATAAGTTATAGGTTATATGTTTCGGTTAAGGTTTAGGGATTCGGGTTCAGGTTCGGGTTTGGGTTTGGGTTTAAGTTATAGGTTTTGGTTTAGGTTATAGGTTATAGGTTTAGGTAAAGGTTTCGGTTTAGGTTATGGGTTTTGGGATTTGAGAATAGGTTTATGATATAAGTATAGGTTTAGGTTGGGTTATAGGTTAAGGTTTAGGTTTAGGTTTAGGTTATAGGTTATAGGTATAGGTTTATGTTTAGGTTAAGGTCTAGGCTTAGGTTATAGGTATCGGTTTTAGGATTTGAGAATAGGTTTAGGTTAAGGTTATACGTATAGGTTATAGGTGAAGGTTTAGGTTTAGGAAATCGGGTTCGGGTTCGGGATCGGGTTTAGGTTTGGTTTAGGTTTTAGGTTATAGGTTATAGGTTTAGTTTATATGTTAAGGTTTGGGTTATCGGTTATGGTTCAGGTTATAAGTTATAGGTTATAAGTATAGGTTTAGGTTTAGGTTAAGGTCTAGGTTTAGGTTATAAGTATAGGTTTTGGGATATGGGAATAGATTTAGGTTAAGGTTATAAGTTTTGGTTATAGGTTATAAGTATAGGTTTAGGTTTAGGTTAAGGTCTAGGTATAGGTTATAGGGTTCGGGTTCAAGATTAGGTTTAGGTTTTAGGTTATAGGTTATAGGTTTAGGTTTGGGTTATAGGTCAAGGATTAGGTTAGGTTTTATGTTAAGGTTTAGGTTAGGTTTTAGGTTAAGGTTATCAGTTTAGGTTATAGGTTTAGGTTTAGGTTATAGGTTATAAGTATAGGTTTATGTTTAGGTTAAGGTTTAAGTTATAGGTTTTGGTTTAGGGTTAGGTTTAGGTTATAGGTTATAGCTTTAGGGAATTGAGAATAAGTTTAGGTTATAGGTTTAGGGTGTGGTTTAGGTTAAGGGTGTGGTACCTATAAATACAGATATAAATACGGCCAGTCCAAATGGTCAGGCCCCTCCAATGCTGTCCATAGGAAATGGACAGCTTCATCATGGTCATAATAGCGGTTCCCACCTTCCCGGGACCCCCGCTCTTCCGGATAGCTCCGACGCACATCCAGGTCTGATCCATTAATTTCGAGGAAATACATAAACATGGCTTGTCCAAACTCCAATGTTGTTCATAGGAAATGGACAGCTTCATCATGATCATAACAGTGGTTCTAACTTTCCAGGGACCCCCACTCAACATCCGGATAGCTCCGATTTACATCCGGGTCTGCTCCATCAATTTTTACGGAATTATGCATGTCCTGCTCATGAGCATGCCTAATATTGCCAATGCATGGGATTCAGCACAAATAACTTTTCATGATTCAAAGAAGGGAACTCGAGGGTTTTCCTTACCTTTTATTGTATGTTTCCAAGGTGCAGATGGCCCCTAAAACACACATACATCCTGGGAGTTACTTCTCAAAATCGCAGACTGTTTTGTTTTGAAACTTGTTTATCTCACCTGAAAACCTGTCACATAATGAATAACTATAACCACAATGATAACTATTGTGAATGCACTATAATGAACAAATTATTATTATTATAGATAACTGTAATTACAACATAGATATCATGCACACGATATCACATAATATATTGTTTGATGAACTACACATGTGCATTCTTGACAAAAGACATACCAGATGCTTGAATTTAAAATATGCAGCTCCAATCAACTTGAAAGAATGCGCATAATTGTCACGCCTCAGACTCGGTAGCCGGATTCACAAGGAACCCGATGGCCGGTTCTGGCCGCAACAGCCTCCATAGTACCCCATTCTCGGCTCCTGAAGCAGGTTCCGATCCTGGAATCCTACAAGGAGGATTTTCATAACAATATAACCATTTCCAATACGAGCATACCCAAGATCATAACAAGTAAATCTGAGAATAAAAAGACACATATCACAAAATCCACTATGAATTTGAACTTTTACAAGCTTACATAAGGTCCAAAAAGACATACATAAGATAATAGAAGAAAGAAAGGAAGGATGCAATACTGGATCCTCAAGCTCAACTCTAATCCAAACTCTACCACTGCGACACTTGCTTAGGATTTCCTGCATGCATCAATCGTGCATAAGCTTATAGAAAGCTTAGAGGGTGGTGAAAGTGTGTGACAATGGTGCACAGAAGAATAGTAGAAAATGCAAGAAGGGAAACATACTCAATGAGAATATCACTAGCCTTACCAAGGCTTATCATGAATGTGATGCAATGAGTACTGGACGCCATACCAAGGCAATGCATGAAGGGGCTTACATAACTAATACTAATGCGATGCAAGTAATGCCAGTGCTCATAACTAAACCGTATGTTAAGTATATTTCCAATGATAAGGAAATCACCGGGGTCCATTACACTGCTAGATGACTGCCGCTCTACAGACCCCGCACAGTCAAACAAGCATAAGAGACCTTACTACCTGCCTGTGGACAACTAATCACCAGCAAGGCCTGCCGATAGCGGACCCATTCACGAGTTGGTCAGACTTAGCCTAGCAATGCCCTCTTACATCAAGCGAGTAAGGCCACACCCCTATCCAACCGACTACACGACAGTGAGAGTCGCGGCCTAATGGTATAAGGCCCTCGTGCGCTCATATATTCCCTCCGGTCACGGCGTTGGAGCAAATCCTTAGTACTATGGAAGTTTTGAGAATTTCACCCATGGGCATCCTATGCACTCGGTATGCTCAAGTAACATTTTTGGTGTCCAAACATGGCCATCCACGATGTATCTATGGAGGCTACAACCCTGATGAAGCAAGGGTGATAATGCTTATATATTATGTAATGCCAGATGCATGAATCACACAATCAACTATGCATCAATTCCAAGCATCCAACATGCTCAAGAGGGAATATTACGTCCCTTGGGAAGACAACATGCAATGCCCAATGGCACAATCATAACCACACACATAGTGTCATCCAAGCATACAATGATGCACATGGGCCATGAAGATGGGTCTAGGCGCATCATGCGGCGATATACAAGGTAAATTACATTCCTCCTATCCAAGAAGGAACCAAGACTAGGTACTTAAACAATATCCATAAGGAATCCCACCTCTAGTGGGGGCCCATTTACCTGGGGTAGACCACGAGACTAAGCATACAACTACGTGTCTAAGTAATATAGAAATGAGCCTAACAACTGTCTAAGATAAGTATCCAATCACTCTTAAATACAACCGGACCTAGAAGGGTCCATAATGGGGATATTTAACCACCATTCCCTAAAAAGGCATATCAACCATGAACTATATGGATAAAAGGTCCAAGGCCTACATTTAAGATAAAAATAAAAGTAACCACATACATATATTCCTCATAATAGGCCATAAAAAGATATAATACCACTTTTAACAACATGGGCTCTAAGAGGGGAATTAAGGCCCAAGGCCCAATTCCCAATGGCCATAGAATTCATGCATTAAGTTGGACTTGGTGGGCAGCCCATGTACACAATATACGGCCCAAAAAAATAGGTTTAAGTTTGGATGAAATGGGCTCCACTACATCGGGCCAATAACTAGCAATTTAAGTAGGCAACTGAGGGCCCAATACTATCCTTACCTCAGCCCACAAGTCCATCAAAATGGTGGAAGTCGGCCTAATGTATGGTTGGCTAAGCTGGGATGTCCCTGCCCAATCTGGGCTCACTGGATGTCCCAAAATTCTGATCTTAAGATGGGGTCCTCATAAGATCACTAAAAGTGACCCAAATAATGCACTGATTAAGCCCAAAGATTATAAGAAAGCATAAGCATGTAACACGTATACAAGTTCTCAATATGGTGAGCCCCATAACCCAATAAAGTTATAACCATAAAATTATACATCGAAGGCCCTTTGATAAACTTTTGGCCCGTTTGACTTCCTGGGCCTGCTAAGGTCCAAAAATTAGTTGAGTATGTGGAAATAATCTCATGAATGCCAACTACACTCACTGGGGGACCCCACCAGATGGAGAGTGTGTATATATCATGAAAAGATCAAGTGGGCCTGCTACTGGATTGTGAGTCCAGTAGCAACCCAAGGCAGAGAGTGCTTCCACAATCGAGCGATCCAAGGCTTGGACAGCCTAGACCAAACATGTATTAAGGTAGGTTCCACATACATGCACATTGAGCCTTAAATAAATGGCCTAAGGTCTATGGTGGGCCTTTAAACACCCATAAAGAAACCTATGGGCTTACCTTAGGATCACCCAGGAGGACATCCAACCTCAACTGGTTCCTAAGAGGTAGCTCGCCACTACCCATATAATGAAAGATCTAAGGCTTAAGCAATGTGTGGACTAGTTGGCCATACACCAAGCCCAACTCATAGGCCATATAGTGGGCCCTCAAATAAGGTTTGGGCCCAACCACAAAGGTCATAATTCCACATATTGTGGTGGGCTTCATGGGCAGCCTAGTAATTCATTTATATGGGCAAGTTTCACATTTAACACAAGTGAGTTGGGCCTCACTTTTGGCCTAAGTACAGGGTCAGTTTAGTGGGCAGCCAAGGGCCCGACTTCTTGTGTATCATTGCCCCTAAGACCATCACAATAGATAGGAGAGTATAGGCCCAAGGTCAATGGGCCTATCCAAAAGAACTGAGTCCACAAGGCCTACTTGCTAACACAAATATGCATATACTATATCACATAATGGGCCCTAAAGAAATGGCTCAAAACAAAAGTCATCCAATTCATACATTATGGTGGGCTTGAGGGCAGCCCATAAACCCAAGAATACACATAGGCAAGGCCTATACTGACAATGTGGGTCTTGCCACATCAGCCCAAAGACTTAGCAAGGCCCTCCACAATATACATTTATGTAGGCCCCGCAAGTCAGCCCATAATTGAGCATTTCATGAGGGCATAATGGCTAATAAATAAACACAGTCAGCCTGTAGACGGCCCGTTGGGCCCGTGAAACAATAAGGTCAGGCCCTGCACGATCTTGGGCTCAAGAAATAAGTTTTCAGCCCATTGGGCCTATAAACTACCAAAAATCTGGTTAAGGCTAACCCCCAACATCACCACAAAGGTGAGCCCTAAGAGCCACTAATTATGCCCAAAAATATCTAAGGAAATAAGGCAAGGAGTGTGTGAAATACTCTCTTAAATCTGGTGGGCCACAACAGCTCCAAAACAATCAACTATGGAGCAAATTTGGGCCCCTTACTAGAATTCCAACCCACCCAATTCCTGGGCCTGCTGGAATCCAGAAATTTATGTAATTCAGATGGGTTACTAGCCCATGGTGACCCACACATATCATAGTGGGTCCCACTGGATGAGAGGGGAATAAACAACACACATTAGAAGTGGGCCATGCCACTGGAATATAGGCCCAGCAACAGCCCAAGGTAGGGGCGTCCCATGGTGGGTAGTCCTATGGGCCTGAGTATCTGGCCTAAAACTGACCCAAGTTTGCAGCCCACACCACGGTCAGTACAGGGGCCCGATGGCCATGAAAATTTACAAGATGGTCGTCCCATAGGTGGACCACGAATTTTCAAAATTTTGTAATTTTTGGATGGTCAGAAGTATTTTAATTAATTTAAATAAAACAGACCGTCAAGAAAATCTGGTGAATCAGGATGCCCGAACGTGTTGAGCCAGTCCAGTACTTTTCACGCTGTGCACGGGGCTCCATTGGACCCAAAAATATGTAGGTGAGTCCCACCATGGGTGGACCACCTCCCTGTAAATTTTCATAATTTTAAGATACTCAGAAGTATTTAAATTAATTTAAAGAATACAATCTATCCAGGGTGAAATATTACTGGAATATAACTGTCCTGAATTTGGGCGATCCAATGGGTGGGTTCTGGGCCTCCAAAATTTCTGAAATTTGGACCCAAGGTCCCTCATCAAGCCTAAAACAATTTGGGATCTAGAAATATGGCCCACCTTCTTAGAAATTACTTTTTTTAATATTATTTTTATGGGCCTATGCTACTGGACTGCACAGTAGAAATTTCTGGCAGTCCAGTATGTTGGCCCACCCTTTTGGATGCCCAAATAGGATTCCTTGGCCCTAAAATTATGTGGATAGGTCCTACCATGGGTGGGACACCTCCCTAAAAAAATTTAAGATTTTTGGGATAGTAAAAATATTTTATTTAACTCATGCAATTTATGGAAAGCAAGGTCCAGATTTTTATTTTCCTGCTGCAGCAATGCTGCTGTCCCTGACTTTAGCACCCCTTTTGAGTGGGCCCAGGTCTATGTAAATTTGGAAAAATGCATGGCCAACCTTCATATACAAGTACACAGTAAGGTGGGGTCCACAAAGGTGGCCCACCATTTCAAAATCAGGCTGATATTTTTTATTTTCCAGCAAATTGTGTGGCTGGACAGTCCAAAAAAATCTGGACCGTCCACCCTCCTTGGCCCACCCTTTTGGATGTTCAAATAGGGACATTTGAAGGTGAGGTTTAGCATACTTTTAGGTGGGGTCCACACCTCAAAGAGAAGTCTAAGAAATCAGGAAAAAGAGACCACAAACAAGGCCTACAACCCATACATTACAACATAAAAAAATTCCAGTAAACTGGAGAGCAACATGTTGCTGTCTAGATCAGCCCAAAAAAATTAATAAATGGGAAATAAATCATGGATTCCACAAGGTGGGGTCCACCCTGATGTGTCACACAACTCCCAGGCCCAGCCCCTCCCTAAGAAAATCTATACAATCAGGCCCAAAGGCTTTCCAAATCAAGCAGCAAAACTAGGCAGCACAGTTGGGCCTGGGTGTTCAACAACTTGGGCCTGGATGTCCCAAAAATTTAAAAATTTTGGTTGCATGGCACATCAGGTGGGCCACATAATCATTACATCCAAACCACAGAAAGGAGGGAAGAGAAGAAGAAATGAAACCTCATCAAGATGGGGTCCATGGAGAATGGCCCCATCAAGATCACATGCATGCAAGTGATGGCTAAAAAAAAACCTTATCTAAGGAGTGGTGGACCTTCACCATTGATGTGGTGAGTCCTACACTCTCCATATGAAGCAACAAAAGATCTATGAAATTAAGAACCATGCAATCTATCCTACATGCTCACCCACTTGTTGGATCTTCAAGATTCTTCAACCGCCATGCTCCTTAAGCTTCAAGGAAGGAGGTTCAATGGTGATGATGGATCTTTGATGGTTAGATCTAGGGGGAAAGAAGAGGAAAGAGGGCTGGAAAAGTTCAGCAATGGAGGACATTGGAGGGCATTTACAAAGAGGAGAAGAGAGAAATGAAGAAAGAGAGAGGGAGATGAGAGAGTTTCTAAAGTTGAAATGATTACTTTCTTAGAAAAAGATGAGTTTTTGAAAAGAGAAAATAATCATTGCTCATGGGATAGGGTGGCTCATCATTACCTAGAGAAGCTAATCTCATCATGGTTTTCTTGAGAAAAGAAGCCATCATTACTAGGCTAAAGGTGGCTTATATGTGGAATAGTGCACATGGGGAAATGTGTAATCAGGTGGGTCCCACCAAAAATGCAATCAACGGTCCAAATAATGCGTGGCCCATAACTTTTGATGGATACATCGGATTTATGCATGAGCCGCAGCGCTGGAACCGCGGCGACGATGCGGTCGCAATGGCATAGGTCTTGGGTCAATCTGAGTCGGGTCAACGTGACTAAACTCAAGGGTGACCACAATCACTAACCGAAGGTCGCGGGTCGCCAAAATTTGACCGGTAGGACCACGGGACTAAAATACACGAGATGCATACTCACACACACATGCACACATGCGAACTCGAGTCAGGTCTCACATTAACCGTCATGCTTGAGTAATCAATACAGGAATGTACAAGTAAAACCATAAAACTAAAGATACTGCATTTTCAGGATATCCTCCATAGTTAACAATCTCATTCTAAAGCCCTTCTCCCTCCTCCTTTACCCGGGCTTGGGACCAGCAATGTTAGGAGTTGCATTGGCGGAGTTAAAAAGGGGCTTAGGCTCCATTTGGTTTTCAAAAAAATGTTTTCATAAATACTAATGTGATGACCAAATGGAGCCTAAGACTATAAATACGTTCAATATAGAGTACAAAAGTCATTTAATATTTAAAAAAAGAAAAAGAAAAACAAGTGCCAAATTAGTTCAAAATGCACACTACACATGTTCAATTATAGAGTACCAAATTTTTTCAAACTATTGAATTCTCAAAGCCTCTTTCCCCCATTACACAAATGATCCCAGACCGGCCTCTCCAAGTGTAGATGCAAAACCATCTTTTTTTCCACAAAGGAGCGTGAGGTTGTATAACCTCAGTCAGGACACTAACAAAATCTCCATCCTCCAACGGTTCGCATTTGGATTAACTTTGTGTACTTCACCACGAATAACTACACCAGGTTTTCCAAAACCAAGCAAGTCGCATCTCTTACTGATATAAATAATATTCGGATACATTTACACATAAAATGACATTAGTATTATTAGCATTTATAATATAATTGTAAACTCAATATAGTAAAAAATTTATACTTACATACCGACGATGTCTGAGTAGATTTAATGACTATTGGTGATGAGAGATTTTGAGTATACTGTCTCTCTTTTCACATATCCACCAATGTTTTCTTCATTTCAAATATATCTTGAGTCATATCATCTAATTTTTTCTTCACCTGAAATAACTCTTGAGTTACGCTCTCTTTTTCTTTTATCACATTCTCTACCTTTGAACGAGCAGGGGCTGACTTCTCCAGTCCTAGCTTACTTATTAAGCAACCTAGACCCCGCATTCACCCTCTATTGTCAGAACCAACCAACTATAAAATATTGTAAATCAAGTTATTAGGATATTCATAATTACCATAAAATTTAAGTAATTTTTAAATTTTATTACTACCTCTGTAAGGGCATCATCCATGCCGGTCATCCTAAAAGCAGGATTGCTACTATAGAGCTCATCTAGTTTTTCCTGTGAAAAAATACAAATGAATGCAATATAATTCAAAGTTATACATAGGCTTTTCATAAGGGTACTAGTTAGTGGTACGAGGGATTCATTTACAGTAAGGTCAGGATACTGGACAACTTTGTCCTTTCTTATATGGGCTCTTAAGAAGACCTCACATCTACCTATTTCGGCATCAGAGGTAAGATTCTTCTCCATTGCCATTGGCACATTACATATCATTCAAATACACATCATTAATAGATTTAGATGAATGATAATTCAATTTTAAATTCAATTTTAAACTATAATATCTATTTTAAATATATACCATCTTATGGCGAGTAATAGCCATGTTGTGCCTCCCAAGACACGTTAGTCATTTTAGCTTAGCCCGATTGACTTTATTCCTTTCGCTTGCCCTCTTGAATTCCTCGATGGTATGTTGATCTACGAAGACCCTCCAATCCTCCATAGGGATACCTGGGGGGGTAGGACCATCTCTCACAACAATAGGATCTTTGTTTTTAATATATTTTGCAGTTAATCTTCTCTTGTAATTCCTCCACACTTCGTTGATGCGTTTTGTAATGTAATCAAGACTTGCATCCCAACTTTGACCCTCAAACTCATAAAACTGTGACAATCTTTCTGTGACCATATGAATTTGTTCACGAGGCACCTGACGAAAGTCCAGGTATATGATCAGGATATGAGAACGGGTAAGGACACCGACATGCGATGTAAAGTCTCTGTGATCGGAACAGTCCTTATTCGGTTGCCTGAATTCATTCGTCTTTAGGACTTTTTTCCTATTAGGTTGCACAAGTAAAGAGATCCCCTTAGTAATGCCTCTCTTTCTAGATGAAGGAGAAACTGACATAATTACATAAAAATAATAATAGTTATATATACACATCATTGATTATCACCAATATATAAGAAAAATAAAATTTACATATATAATTAAGGAGAAGTATCTTATTACCTTTGGTGTTTCTTGAATCTGTACTACCAAGCACCACACACCCAATACCTCTGGTTGTGAATCCATGTGCCTATTTCTTCCCTGATATGAAAGGAAAAGAAAAAAAAAGCTAATGGTTAAGAAATAATTTAGATCACAGATAAAGAACAAAAAATTCACTATATTATCCAAACCTTGATTAGATTTTCTCCAATAAACATCATTTTTTACATGCTTAGAAAATACAAACAAATTAGTAGATTTTCTTTCATCATTTTCTTTTCTTTGTTTTCTCAACCACAACACTGACGTCTTTAGATTCTTTGAATATCAACTCATCAACCATTGCTAATGAGGTGAGATCAGGTCCTGCATTGGCATTACTTACAACCTTTAATCATTCCGATAGAACACACGTCTCTTCTTTGAAAAATAAAATTTTGGAACCTCCAAGACCACATGCTAGTTAGGATTAGAGCTTGTCACCGACTTTATCTGAATTGTAAAGACTAGACAAATTTACTAATCTCAAATTCGCTTTGACATCAAAAGAAGCACCATGATGTGTCACTTTCACCCAATCACACTTAAATAGGACGAGCTTTTACCCTATTCGGTACTCCAATTGGATAATTCTACGAAGGACTCCATAGTAAGGTTAATTTTCATCCACTATATTGATATCTTTAGCACTTGATCCGAAGGTTGTCATACCCTCTGTCCTAACCCCACTGTTTTGGTTCATTTTATTCTCCTCATAGTCCTTAGTGCCAAAGAGGAAACCATTAATACAATACTTATTGTATTCAATGGAAAAGGCTAGAGGTCCTCTCACTACATCTTTAAATTCATTATCGTCAGATTCAATGAACTCTTGTTGCCTCTTTAACCAAGATATGAATTCGTCCTCGCTAGGCACCCTGATGGTCCTCTGATAGCATCGCTGCAAGAAATCTTTGTGCTTCTTGCGCAATATTCGATAACATTGTTATATTGAAATCGCATAAATTAAGGAAGACATATTTATATATATATGAGCTTATTGTACATACCCTTCCCACTCGTTGTAGCTGGGATGACTCTTCAGTACCCATGTACGAACTTGTTCGTATTCGATACTCGCTAGGATAACACTTTGACCCGAACCTACTAGACCAACGTTGTGATCATTAGGGTCATCATCAATGATACCTTTCAACTTACGTAGTCCTGGAATGAGTCTGTTAAACCGTTTTTCCATCTTTTCCAGTAGGCTTGCTTTTTGTTTTCCTTTATATTGGTTGTAGAATATAACTGTCTCCTCTTGGATGTACTGCTCTGCAATATAACCCTCAGGTCGTGTCTTGTTATGGACATAGGCCTTGAATGTCTTCATAAACCTGACAAAGTTAATGATACATTATATATACATGCAAATGTAGATGTTAAGCCCATTTATTCTTATTAAGCTCATAGCGTACCTTGTGAATGTATACATCCATCGATAGTATACAGGACCACATATGTGAGCCTCGTAAGCCAAATGGATCGACAAATGCATCATAATGACAAATATCGATGGCGAGCATATAGTTTCAAGCTGACATAACGTCCCAGCCATGCCCCTCTCGAGAGTAAGGAGTGTTTGAAGGTCTACGGTTGTCGAGAACAAGGCATTAAAGAAGGTGCAAAAGCTTGTAATTATAGGACGAATGACCTTCCTATCCCTGAATGCATGTTGGATGAGAACTGGGAGCAGATGTTGCATCAACACATGGTAAGAATGAGACTTCATTCCCTTTAAATCCACGCAATCTTCCTTTACGTTGGTCCTCCAATTTGCACTAAAACCGATCGGAACACGCAGCTCATGCAAAGTTTGGATGAAAAGTTTTTTCTCTTCTTCTCTTAGACAGAAAGGACCTTGTTTCTGAATCACCTTGCCATTGTTCTTTTTTAGCCATAGACGCTTCTTAATTCCCAATTGTTTCAGGTCCCTGCGTGCATTAGCATCATCCTTGGTTTTGCCAGGCGTGTTCAACATCAAGGCAACAAGGATTTCATATATATTTTCCTCAATATGCATGACATAAAGGTTGTGACGCACGGGAATATCTTTTCAATACTCCAGATCAAATAATATAGACCATTTGAAGAACTACGGTGATTCAACATCATCCGCTAGCTCTTGTCGGCCTCCATCAATATCCCTTATATTACTCTTCCCAGTCTTCCCCCACTGCATATTCAAGTTCACGGTTTGTCTTTTAACCTCAATCCCATCCAGACGGATCAGTTGACGTCGTATCTCCACCTTCTTGTTGAACATGCTAGCACTTGTGTCCTTCCAGCCTGTTCTGACATTGGCAACCATCGTTTGTGGCCCATATAAACATGTTTCTTTCCATATTGGAGTCGCAGAGAATCTGTGTTAGGACCACATACAGGACAACAATACTTACCCTTTGTCCTACAACTAGAAACGTTATCATATGCTAGAAAGTCATGGATTGTCTAAAGCAGAACAGCACACATGTTGAATTTATTTTCATGGTATGCATCAAACGTCATGACCCCTTCTAGCCATAACTTTTGCAGTTCATTAATAAATGGTTGTAAATAAATGTCAATATCCTTTCCCGGTTGTCGCAGTCCCTCAATGAGCAAAGTCAACGTAGTAAACTAAGGTTTCTTGCAAAGCTTTGGTGGAAGGTTGTACATCACACACATAACGAGCCATGAACTATACAACATACTGAAAGTGTCGAATGGGTTAAACCCATTTGTGGCCAAACCCAATCAAACATTGCAAGGCTCAGCTGAAAAATCTGTATACTTGTCATCAAGATTCTTCCATGCAATAGAATCAGCCGGATGCTCCATCTTTTCATATTGAAATTTCCTGGTTGAGTGTCAAGACATTTCTTTTACCAACCATGGCACACTAAACATTCTTTGTAGCCTTGGTGTTAATGGAAAATACCTTAACACCTTCCTAGGTATTCGAGATTGCTTTTTCTCAGAATCCATTTCAGTCTTGTACCTAGAAGTTTTACAATTTGGACAAATGATTTTTGTCTCATTCTCTCTTCAGTATAATATATAGTCATTTGGACAAGCATGGATTTTCACATAATCAAGACCCAGCTTTGTAATGATCTTCTTCACTTGGTAGGTATTAGTTGGGGCCTTGTTACTAGAAGGTAACACCTTCTTTAGTAGTTAAAGGAGCTCTGTAAAGCTTTTTTCACACCATCCATGATTCACTTTTAATTTGAAAAGTTGTACAATGAAAGTCAGCACAGTGAAATCTTGGGCCCTAGGGTATAGCTCAGTCATTGCGTCTCGTAGATTTGCTTCAAACTCATTAGTTTCATTTTCTCTAAAGACGCTTTCAACTATAGGGGTCACATTGGGCTCATCCTGTACAACTTCTTCTAGGTTATTACCACCAAGTTTTTGAACGATCGCATTGTGAACCTCATTTAAGTTCGGGACACTATGTTATTATTAGGAACTTGATTCATGTACAGTACACTTAGGTGATACATGCTCCCCATGCATGTTCCAAACCCTGTAGCTTGGGTCGAATCCATTTTTCATTAAATGTATTTCCATATCATTATAAGAAATCGTAAAATGTGCACATCTGCAAGTGGTGCATGGACAAGGAACGGATTCTCTACCAGGAAGGTTTTCTTGTGCAAACTTTGAAAAACTTCTAATTCTAGAAAGAAAACGTGGGTCTGAGAAACTTAGTGTCATCCACTCCCTATTCATTATAGCCGGATCTCGATTAGCCAAGGGGTCCATTTTCAACCTGCACCTTACCAAAAATTAAAGTTGAAAATTAGCCTCATGCACCATTTTCGAACTCTCCCCCAACACATAAGTATAAGTAACTACACAGCCAATAGAAAGAAGGTAGATGAAAAACTACATTGCATTGTAACAGGGCAATTTAAAAAGAGAAGATACCTGACAAGAATGTGTAATGACAGATTCAAGTTTCGTTTTAGCCAGTGCAGAACAATCTAAGGAAAATTTAGAAGATCCATTACAATACATACTGAGTACACACTTTAGCCTAGATTCAAGACAAGTAATATAGCCGTTACTTACAAATAGCAACTGAAATAAGAAAAGTCATACCTCGATGAATTCCAGGGATATTGATAATTTTGGATACTACATGCTTAAGGCTAAGTAGTCCCTTTTAACACCCACCAAACAGGATGGGTAAACCTGAAAATAGAGTATAATTCAATTATCTCACCTAATAAACTCTAAAGACACCATGATTCCCATATAGAGCAAAAGAAAGAAGTAAACGAAGCAGATTGTTTGAATCAGCTCTAGATGGAAAAAGGCCAAAAAAAAAAGAAAAAATATTGTAGTTGTTTCCTGACTCTCAGTTGTTGTGGTTGTTTCTCTCCTAAAATAATCTCCTCACATGTAGTAAGACATACAAGATCCAGACATTTCATCAAAATTATAAAATTGACATAATTGAAGTCATATTACCAGAAAAAGGTTAGCAGGATGTGAGATTAATGATAAGATACTATTATCTTTTTTGTCTTTATGCTTGATATTGATGTGCAAATGAAAACAAGAAAATAAACATCCATCCATAAGTTAGCAACTTCTAATATAAATAAATTTCATTTGTTTCGTTTAAAAAAAATTTGAGGAATTTCTGATGCTTATAGGAATCTTGGAAAATGCAGATTCCAAGGGTTGGAAAGGAGTAAAGGATTTGGAGATGATCCAGAATAAGGCAACTTAAGTAAGGAAAGACAATTGATCTAGAATAAGGCAACTTAAGTAAGCATTCATGAAATATGACAATCAGAGTATTTAATCACAAAAGAAGCAAGTAATGGTGAAATTTTAGCAACTAAACTGAAATTCCAGCAAGTTTATTCAATTTCTATGATCAATATTCTAGCAAATATTTGTGTTTGTTTTTCTGTAGTTTTGTTGCTTTGTTTTTTTTTTTTTTTTTTTGGGCCTTTGGCCTTAACAAGATCATCATCTTTCTAAATAAAAATAAAAATAAAACACTCTAGCAATCTGATCACAATTCCCAACATTCAAGTGTAAATTCCTGCATGTGTAACTTTCTTCTAGTTACTGCCAATCAGTGTCTAGCAATAAGAAATTCTAAGCAATCAATGAACTACATATCAATCCTTCCCCAACTCAACCTATTTACGTACTCAACAAAGGAAGAAAAGTGCCTCCGATTATGAAAGAAAGAAAAAAAAAAATAGAACATTTCAAATCAAAATCACTTACATATCAAACCAACAATGCAGATGTTAGTCGGTCCATAAAACCCTCAAAATTAATAAACAACTGCCATAATTTTTCCATGCAGAGAAAATTTAAAATAAAACCAACATTAAGGGATCATTTGGTTGCTCCAAAATATCATAAAAGTACATGATTAATCAGTCTAGTTTGAAGAGGAGTGTTGCCAAAATCGAAGGGAATGCCCACCATTAGGCAAAATTGAAGAGAACCATTACCAAAATTAATTAAATTTACTGCATAAATTTCCATAACAATTGCACAAATTTCCATCTTTAAGAATTTTGAAAAGACATGGTGTTTGCCTAACAATTACCGCTATATGAAAGACATTGACAGTATGGAGGCCAAATTCAAAAGGCAATAAGGCCCTTCTAGTATGGAGGTTGTCTTTAAATATGGCTTAGGATAAATACAAATATGTTTCTTGGGCCTATCATCCATGCATTGGCCTCACCTGATGCACAACTTATACATCCACTTGGTATCCTTGCATAGAATGGCATATTAGGAAGTCAAATTATATGATCCGCTTACCCAAAGATATGCATACCATCCTTAGGTCCTTCGTACAAATGCAACCCTATTTTGGTCATCTAGATAGTAAAGCTATACTCCATTCCTAAGCAACTAAATAGTAAGGCATTCCTTAGGCAAGATAGTAGCTACAATACAAATCTTTTAAAGAAAAAAAATCCATAGAACCTATGCAATGAGAAAATATAGAAGATGATTAGTTATCTAGGAATGGAAATAAATAGAACTAGATGTAGAATGCTAATAGAATTGAATTGTGCTAGACCATAGATCTTCGATATGTTCTTGCTAACAAGAATATCAATCAGCCTATTGTTGGCTCCTAAAGGAGCAGCAAGCTTGGCTCAATTTTTGTCAAGAGGGTACAGGTGGGTACTAGAACCACTTTTCTCAAAAGACGAAATATTGTCATTGGACCTTAACCTCTTCTCTAACTAAAACTTTTATCCAATGGAGCACATCGAAGGATGATAGATCATTCTTACCAGTGAAACAAATTTTCAGAAGCTTAATAGAATGCTTTTCATGATCATTTTAGTTTGGGAAATAAATCTGAATTACTCGTATGGTACTAAGAAAATGATAGCAGAAAATGCCAACTGAATTAAATAGATATTCCGTATTTAGCATGAACAATTTAATGAACTAATCATCAATGAGCATCAGTAGCTAGTTGCCCACCTCTTGCCTTTGTCCCAATTTTATATATTGTGGCGCATCGTTAACAGCAACTAAAGCTGGTTCACAGAGTTTTATAGCTGCAGGTAGATCCTTTAAATGCCCCCACTTAGGCCACTTCGTCTCTATGTCATGGCACTTAAATCGGCTTGGTCTGTTCAATGTGTGCCACATGAGAATGAAGAAAATGAATGGTTGGCTAAAAGTGATCAGCAATCCACACTCAATGCATACTTGTCACAAAAGACATTATATTTTTCAAGAACACGACATTCGCAACAGCACCCATGGGACAAATGGTTTAGATTGCCTTAACTATAGCTCCTTATTAGAAGTACTTTTTGTTCCTTTTTAATTCTTTTCCTAGTGGAATGTTTGTTTGAAGCTTGTAACTCTTATCAAGGTCATGTTCATTGTTGACTAGGAACTGTGGATCCTGTTTCACAAAAGTTTCTGAATCCCTTGCCACATGATTCACTTCTTTACAAAGTTATGAAGTATTGGTTTCTTGCTTTGTTAGTTTTTTTTTTTTTTTTTTTTGTTTTCTTTTTTAATGGTAGTGGTGGATGGCACCACTGAGAAGTATGTAGAAATAAAAAAGAGAAGGATACACCTATTGAGTGAGGGGCACATCCACCTTATTCCCTGAAAGCTGTCACAAAATACCGTGCAGCAAAATAAAAAACCTCAATGCAATGACTAATATCTTGAAAAAAATCTACAAACCTATTTTATTTGATATACAAACTTCTTCAATTTGCACCATTAGCCTGCTGACATTAACAGATTAGCTGAAAAGAAAAACATGACCGCATAGTTTTGAAAATTTATAAAGCATGGGATGATATGTTATGATTTTTAGTCAGCGCTCATTGAATTTTTAGAGTTCTTCGCTCTCACTGAATTGCTTGAATTATGAAACCATATGTTTTTGAAAATCATCTACCTGAAGTTTTACCATCACCCAATAAATTTTTTTAGTACTCTCAAATATGATGTGTTAGCTAACTTAGAAGAGAAGAAATCTAAGAATATCACTACCGGTTTTAGTTTAGCACTGTTTTGATAATAGGGTGACTCATCCTTCTCACATGTAACACTAGTGATAATGGTGTTGACTCAATCATTTGACCTGTGCGGCCCATGTGGATGAAGCATATCTCTAATTACATTGATCAAGCAACTTGATTAATCGAGCTAATCTTCATATGGAATCATTCCATTATTCTCAATTTGATCTAGATTATCATACAATTGTGCAATGTTTAATTTGAAGCATCACCACCATCTTTAAATGGTTAAAAACTAACATGAAAGTCTAATTGAGAAAATTAAACATTGTTATGTAAGTTAGGTAGCAAAAATGGGGCAGATCCAAATCTTAAGTGGACCACAACATAGAAAATATCAAGTAGATCACACCACAGAAATAATGGGGATTGACTACTTACTATTGAAAACTTTTTGGGGACCACAAAAACATTTGATCCAGCTGAAATTTGTGCTTTCCCTTAATCCAAGTATGACTTTATTAACGAGTTAGATGGCAAATAATTGCTATAGTGGGCCCTAGGAAATTTTAATGTGGACGCTCAATCCCCACTATTTTCCATTGTGTGGTCCACTTAAAATTTAGATCTGCCTTATTTTTAAGTTCATGTTCAAAAATGAGTTGACAAAATAGACAGACAATGTTAATAAAACACAAACATCATAATACAGGCCATATATAGAGCTTTGACACCAGCTATTTGGATGGTGTTAGGCACACTAGCCCAACACTAGCTAGTTGGATGGTGTTAGGCACACTGGCCAAATTTCAACCTCATAACCCACCTTGCATTAAATTTCCATACACATCTTATTAAAATGCCATTGTGTAAGACATTTCTATTATGAAAAATAGTAGACCTTATAGGTACCATCACATGGTATAAAAATCACAGTCCACCAAATCTCATGATACAACTGATATGGACTTGATGAACAACCCACAATCATCTGGCCACACATGGGGTGGTGTGTAAATGTTATCCTTTGTGAATGCACGAGGACTAACCCATTTTCCAAAGAGGGAATTATCATATAAAGCTAGCTCTATCTTTGCTTGTCATGCACTTCCATCTGGCTTGAAATGGCAAGTCGATGTGCATAGAACCAAATTGAGCACAATGGCAATTTCAACAACTAGCCATTCCACTCAATGCAAATATAGTTACTTGCATGTGCAGCCTAACATATGAAAATTTTTTGTGGTTCTTTTTATTCCTTTCTGATATCATGTTGTAGTGACACAAACTGAATTTTGTGACTATTTTATATGGGTCAAACTGCTATGTGTCATTTAAGTGCTTAGCTACTTAAACAAAAAGTAATAATTCCCATCCTCGTAGACATGCTTATTCTGTTCAATGCTTTTATAAGTGCATGTCAAAATGCATTTCAATTGAAACCCACTCCAAGCTCATGAAAACCCACACTAATCTACACCAATGCCAAAATCCACACGTCTTTTTGTACCCTTTAACAAGAGCAGGTCATTCAGAAGAAACATCACACTTCTTTTCTTTCATCAGTTCTTTTCTTCTGAAAATTGTGTTTTTATTTTCCATCAAACCAGGGGTTCTAAGAAAATTTTAAAAAGAAAAGGAAAACAAACAAAAAAAATTATTTTCCACAGACCCAAACCTTCATCTTCCAATCCAGCAAAAGATTCAAATAATAGCCAAAGGAATCAAACATACCTTGTCAAAAATTTCATGATCCAGCAAATATTGTGAACGTCCAACCCTGAACCTGCATTTCTCAAATGATTACTCAGATCAGCTCACCATTAAATAACCATAAACAGAAGGCATTGTAGTTGTTAACTCTCACTAACTCTTATAAGATTGGATGATTCTTGGCAGTGAATGCATAAAAATGGTTCAGTTGTGCATTTCCCTTTTTAATCAATGTGTCCTTATGCAAAAACATTATCTCAAAAAAGTAGAAAAAGAAAGAACATCATTAGTGGCCATTGGCAGCTGCAATCAATCAAAACTTCATTAGGATTTTTGATCCATCTGAGAGAGAGAGAGAGACTAACCGTTCTTCTTCTCCTTCTCCTTCTCCTTCTTGCAGCGAAAGGGGGTTTTGAAAACCCTAACAAGAGAGACAGAGAGGTTGGGAAACAGGGAGGGAAATGGGGCTGAGAGATAGAGAGAGGGTGAGGCAGCACGAGAGATCGAGAGAGGGCTGAGAGCGAGAGAGAGAGAGAGAGAGAGAGAGAGAGAGAGATTTCCTTTTGTGAAATAGGGTGCGTGGGAGAGGTGCGCGGATGGGATTTTAGGGGTGATTTATTTTAGGACTAGTGGGGCTCACCATTGTGTATGTTAATTATCCACTCCATCCATTCATTTTAACGGCTCATTTTTAGGATTTATCCAAAAAATGAGTCAGATCTAAGATTTAGGTGGACCACACCACATATTAACGATATAAATTTATTTTTTCATTCTTTCTCATGGTGTGGTCCACTTAGACTTTTGATCTTTCTAATTATTGGGCTCATGCATTGAAATAATATTTAAAAATTGATGGACCAATTAGATAAAATAAATATATTACAATGGGCTCCATGGAGCCCTTAAGCATCGTCAGTCTCTAATAAAGTCCTATTGGGTGGTATTTTTAGCTACAGATTATATCCGTAGCTAATTAGCTACAGATTAAAGCCGTAGCCATAGACCTTTATAGTCCGTAGCTTTTGGTCATTTTTTTAGTAGTGATATGATGGCCTTCACGGGCTTTTTAGGGCCACTGGCTTCTCATTGCTGCCAGAAAGGTGAAAATGATAGGTCTTATGTGTAGCTGGCCATTTTTTAGGGCTTAGCTAGGCTGCCTTAAAAGATAATAGTAGGTGGCCATCATTGTCATGAGAATGATAGACATCTCTGTTTGAGATTGATACGTCACCACTTCTGTTAATAGCTTCAATGATATTCATATGCATTGTTCACAATATATCAGCTTGGTGATGATACCAATTTCAACAAAATTTGTAGAGCTCACTTGATGATGATAATGATGGTCACTTTCCTTTTGCAACACTTGTTGGCACATAGTCTTGATGCGCTTGCAAATTTCTTCTTTATTCATTCATCTGACAGTACATAACCATGACCTTGCCTATTCCTGCCCCCTTTTAATGTAAAATCATTATTCTGTTAACATTCTGGATTAAGATCAGTAGTATCTTCAAGGACGATATCTTTTAATGAAGCGAGCATTGATCAGTATACTGATACCTTGTCTATCTTGATCTATAACTCTGTACGCTCCATTGGAGTACACTTCTTTTATTACGTACGGCCCGTCCCAATTGGGCTTGAATTTTCTCCCTATTCTGTGAGTGACCACTATCGTCTTTTCAACATTAGTACCATGTCCCCTTTTTTTAAAGAGTGATACCTGACTCGTTTATCGAAGGCGGCTAATATCCTTACCTGATATGATTGCAATCATTGTTAGGATGCCAGGCATTTCTCATCAAGCAAATCCAGTTCTTTTAGCCTTATTTTTGAATTTTCATTATCTGTAATTGACTAGGATACCGCCACTCTGAGCGACGCTACTTGTATTTCAATCGGGATCACTGCTTATACACCATAAACTAGTGAATACAGTGTTGCTCTTGTTGTTGTCTGGTGGGTAGTTCTATATGCCCACAATGCTTCTTGCAATCTCTCATCCCAATCTTACTTATTTCCTGTCACTATTTTCTTTAGTATCTTGACTATTGTTTTATTAAATGCCTCTGTTAACCCATTGGTGGGTGGATAGTAAGGTGTTGAAAATGAATGATGAATGCCGAATTTCTGATACAACTTTTCCATGCCTCTATTTTTGAAAGGAGTGCCATTATCCGTGACAATTTTCTTCAAAATACCATGGAGGTATATTATTGCATGCCGGATGAAATTAACCACATCTTTCTCTTTGACACTGCACAGTGAAACCGCTTCTGTCCATTTGGAGAAGTAATTTATCGCTACCAAAATATATTGTTTTCCTTTAAACGAAGGTAGATTTATAGGACCAATAATGTCAAGTCCCCATGAAGAGAAACACCAAGAGGTGACTAACTGATACAAGTCTTCTGGAGGAATGTTTATAACATCTCCATGAATCTAACATTCGTGACATCGCTTCACATAATCTATAGCATCTTTGAATATTGTAGGCCAATAATACGCCATTCGATGTATACGATGAAATAAATTTCAACTAGCTTGGTGCACCCCACATTCTCCAGAGTGCGCCTCGCGCAACATTTGGCCTACTTCTCGTTCATTTAGGCAACAACAACATTCCATTATAAGATTTTCTGTACAGTACTTTGTTACATATGATGAATCTGCTCGATCTTTGCTTGATTTGTTATCAGCGCTGGATCTTATGGCAAGATATCATATTTGAGGTAATCTATGAAAGGTTGACGCTAATCATCTGTCGTTACCTCCAAACACGATATAGGAAGTGTCTCGACAATTTCATTGATGACCTCTGAAGATGGTAAAAATCTTCTTTCTTCTATAGTCACCTGGAGAGGGCTTTAATTTGGGCAGGACAGCCACTGTCAGGCTAGCCAAAGCATCTGCTTTTGCATTTTCAGACCGTGGTATATGCTTGATTTCGACATGACAAGACTGCTCCAATAACTGTTGTGCTTTTCGGCAGTATGGCAAGAGTTCTTACTTTCTTATCTCAAATTCAGTCGTCAACTGATTTATGATCAATTTAGAATCCTAAAAAATGTGCAGCATTTTCATCTTCATTTCTTGAGCAATTTCCATTCCGATGATGAGAACTTTATATTCAGCTTCATTACTTGTACATGCAGTTCCCAATGTGAAGGAGTAAGGTAACAAGTCACCTTGAGGAGTAATGAATATCACCCCAGCCCCTACCCCTGACGCTTGAGAAGCGCCGTCAAAATACATTTGCCATGGGCTTTGCGACTCAGATAATATAACTTGTTCATCAGGAAAATCAACACTAATGGTCTCGCACTCTACCACGGGGTGTGCTCCCAGGAAGTCCACACTGCTTGCCCCTTTACTGCTTTTACCAGCTCATACGTAATGGTATATTCCGAAAGTAACAATATCCATTTGACCAATCTCCCTGATAACATCAATCTTGTCATCAAAAACTTTATCGGATCTGCTCTTGAAATCAAAGTTATGTTATGGGAGAGATAATAGTGTCTCAATTTCTGCACTGTGAATATTAGTGTCAGACATGAAAGTGCCCTGGTTTGTCAATTGGAGTGTGTGTTGGGTCAGTCAGATTACAGAGCCTCATAAGAAGATCAATTCAAGCGTATGTCTCAACCAGATGTGTGCAAGCTTACCATAGGTAAATCTAAAGCCTCACATCCCATATCCCAAAACACCAGGTGAATAAAACCCTTAAAACAAGTTAGAACATTATAGGGTTTTTAAGTAGGAAAACTTTTTCAAAAATTAGAAAATCTCTAAGTTTTCTTGCTTTGTCAATTTTATCGATACACATCTCGATATGATCGACCTTCTTTGTTGATGTCCTCGATGCCTAAATGATATCATCGAAAAGATGACAAAAAGTGTCCAGCAATCGCATATATCTCTGGACTAATTTATCGATGTATTGATCCACATATCGATATTATCGATATTTGAATCTCGAGTCCATCGAAGGTGACTCGATAATATCGATAGACAGATTTTCGATGCCCCTATTTTTCCTTAAGAATATCATATATGCATCGACATATCAAAGCCTCCTCGATACCATCAAAATTCAAATCTTGATAATATCAAAAGGCTCTCGATGAGATCGGTCTAGGGCGCCAAGTTCTTCCAGCAAAATATTTCAGGATGGTTTATCTATGATCGGGGGTCTCTCGATCGAATAGATATTCAAATATCGATGATATCTGTACCAGGTCGATTGCATCGAATAAAGACATAAACCGTCCAGCAAGTTTAATGAGAAATCCACTGGATTTATCGATGCCTTGACTCTGATTTCGATATCATCGACATTCAAATTCTGATGATCTCAATGGTCCCTCGATCATTCTTGAAAACCTGAAATATTTCATGTCAAGTCTCTCTCGCTTTCAAGTATCGATGAATCGAACCTCTCATCAATGAAATCGGAGTTCGAAATCCGATGACATTGACAAGTATTTCGATTCCATCGACCAGTTGGTTAAAAGGTTTCAAAAGTGTGTGACATTGAGTTTGTGTCATCAAGTGAACCATCCATGCTATCAAGAGTATACGCTCGATAATATCGAACTCTGTCATAAATGTGACTGTTTCATATCCATTAGAACCTTTTGCCTATTTAAAGAGAGCTTGTCTATTGTTGCTGGTAGAGAAAGAAGAGAGTGCTTTTGTGTGTTTCAAGCCTTAGATCATTTACCTAAAGCTCTTTCTCTCAAGGTAGTTCATCATCCAATCCACCCTCATCATTGATATTCAATGGTGGGGATCAGGGAATGAACTTCCGCATTCAAGGATCCTCTAGTAACTATCTTAATGACAAATCATTGAGCTGGGATGCCTTGAATGCATAATCGGAACCACTCTTATCTTCCTTATATGAAAATATTTTATAGAGTAGGATTTCGTTCTAACCTTGACCCAACCCGAAGCCTCGTATTGGTACATCATCTATGTTGCGGATCAAGGAAGTCGAATACTCTTCATCAACAAGGGGGAGATCTTCGTCAATGTGCTGAATGGGACTCATCCACTTATTTATAAGTTATTAGAGTCCAGAGGACACTTGTGATCATTCCTTTTTAGGATTAGGTCTTAGGTGTTTCTCACCCCTTCAAGCCCTCATAGGAGGCCTCCAGCAGGAATGTACATGGTGGGTGCGTTGTGATGGACCCTTGCTCTTTGGAGAGCATAAACATCTGGTTGAAGGTTAACCTGTCTAAAACCTTTGGTTAGAGGTGAACCGAGTGAAACCTCAAGGTCTTGTGGAAGATCTTTGGCCAGTGTGCCTAAAAGTGGGTGCATTGTGTTGACCCTTGCTCGTGAAAGCATAAACAGTCGACCTTAGTGTAGGTTGTAAAGGTTGAAGGTGAACCTGATTTAAAACCTTAGGTTTGAGGTGAACCACTGTGAAACCTCCTTAGTGAAATCCGGTACACTCAAGGGTTGAGTGCGGTTATCGGGAGTGGAGTATACAAGTAGTCGAACCACTATAAAAATGACTGTGTTTGAGATTGTTATTCTTTTGTTTGTGTGACTTGCATTAATATTTTCATATCTGAATATCTGTGATCACACCTCACACACTTGCATAGTTATATCTATCATAAACTAGGTTGAATATTGTTTACTTCTTAAATAGTTTGTGATTAGATCCTTTACCTGGCTTGTAAGCCAGTAGAGTTACTTTTGAGTAATCTTAATATGTGTCTGTTATTAGGATTAGTGTAATAGGGCTTTAAATAAACCATAAAACTTTAAAAAGCCCTATTCACCCCCCTCTAGGACATATTGACATATCCCTACTTCGACTAAAGCGGTCTTCACCGCTATTTCAATTGGTATCAGAGCGGGTCTCTCTTAAAGGGCTTCACCGCCTAGAGAGTGATCTTGACTGAAGTGGGAATCATGATAAAAAAGGTCTTAGAGGACGTGGCAAACGAAAACAATTGCCTTGTAATCCATACTACTCTGAAAGCTGGTAATAGTTCAAAATGGTACGTTGACAGTGGGTGCTCCAGACACATGACTGGTGATCAAACTCATTTTTGTGAATATTCAAACTTTGATGGAGGATTAGTCACATTCGGAGATGGTAGCTCAGCTAAAATTGTTGGACAAGGAACAATAGCTGTACCAGGCCTTCCAAAAATTAAACATGTCCTCTGTGTAGAAGGTCTGAAACATAATCTCCTTAGTATCTCCCAAATCTGTGACAAAGAACATCTGGTCACTTTCTCAAAGGATGTGTGTAGAATTTTAGATCATACAAGAAAATCTCTCATAAAAGGATTACGTACTAGTGATAAGTGTTATGTCATTGAAAGTACAAATGAGAGTGTGCTATCCACAAAGTGTAATGTGACTGTAAAGAATGAATCTAAATTATGGCACCAAAGGTTGGGACATGTTCACTATCGAAATTTAGTTATGCTCAGCTCAAAAATTTTAGTTAGAGGACTTCCCAAGATTAGAAAATAAGAAAAGGTTATCTGTGAAGAATGTCTAAAAGGAAAACAGATAAAAGTTGGTCATAAAAAGACAACCACCATAGCAGCAACAAAACCCTTGGATTTGCTGCATATGGATCTGGTTGGTCCAACCAAAGTAGAAAGCCATGGTAAGAAAAGATATGTTCTGGTGGTGGTAGATGACTACGCCAGATTTACTTGGGTTGCATTCCTTCGAGAAATATCAGATGCCTTTGAGGAATTTGTAATCCTGGCAAAGCGAATGCAAAATGAAAAAGGATATTGCATTAATCGCATTAGAAGTGATCATAGTGGGGAATTTGAAAATGAAAGATTTGAAAAATATTGTAATGAAAAAGGAATTCATCATGAATTCTTGGCTGCAAAAACCTCACAGCAAAATGGAGTCATTGAAAGGAAAAATTGAGTATTACAGGAGATGGGATCAGTTATGCTAAACGGGAAAGATATGACAAAAAGTTTCTGGGCAGAAGCTGTCAATACTACTTGCTACATCATAAATAGAGTATATCTCAGAGCAGGCTTAAACAAAACTCCCTACGAATTATGGTATGGGAAACTACCTAGTGTAAAATATTTTTGGGTGTTTGGTAGTAAATGCTATATCTTGAGAGACAAAGATCACCTTGGAAAATTTGAGTCTAAGAGTGATGAAGGAATTTTTTTGAGGTATGCCATGAATAGTCGTGCTTATAGAGTGTACAACCTAAGAACTCTCACTATCCAAGAGTCTGTCGATGTGGTAATTGATGATCATTTTCATGAAGAAGATACCCTAGTAAATGAATTAGAAGATGATGTAGATTCATGCATACTAGAAAAATCTAATAACAAATCTCCATCATCCATTGAACCTCAACCATCATCTGACATACCCATCATAAAGGATCACCCTCAAGAGCAAGTTATTAGAGATCCTAGTGACAGTGTGAAAACTATAAGACAGATAGAAAATATCTGTAGTCATTTCTGCTTTACCTCAAAGATTAAACCCAAGAATTTTGTAGAAGCTCTTCAAGATGAACACTGGATAAATGCTATACAAGAAGAACTTCAACAATTCCAGAGAAATGAGGTATGAAAATTGGTTCCCAGACCAACTGATACAAATATCATTGGATCTAAATGGGTCTTCAAGAATAAATCAGACGAGTCAGGCAATGTAATCAGAAACAAAGCAAGGCTAGTTGCTTAAGGGTACTCACAAATAGAAGGGATTGATTTTGATGAGACATTTACCCCCGTCGCTCGTCTTGAGTCTATTAGAATTCTCATGTCCATTGCATGTGCATTAAAGCTTAAATTGTTTCAAATGGATGTTAAGAGTGCTTTTCTTAATGGGGATCTTGCTAAAGAAGTTTATGTAGAACAACCAAAAGGATTTTCAGATCCTAAGCACCCCCATTATGTTTATTGTCTGGACAAAGCTCTGTATGGTCTCAAACAAGCACCACATGCTTGGTATGAATGATTAACAAAATTTCTTTTAACCATGAATTCTGTAGAGGAAGTGTAGATAAGACACTATTTACTTAGAAAACAAAGAACTCATTGCTTATTGCACAGATTTATAAGGACGATATAGTCTTCAGTTCAACATGTGAAGAGGTTGCTCTAAAATTTGCCAACCTCATGAAATCTGAATTTGAAATGAGTATGGTTGGTGAATTAAACTTCTTCCTAGGATTGCAAGTCAAGCAGCTATATGATGGAATCTTCATCTGTCAAACCAAGTATGCAAACGATTTGGTGAAAAGGTTTGGTCTCGACTCTGGTCGCTCTTACCACACTCCCATGAGCACCACACTCAAACTTTTTAAAGATGTAAATGGCAAGAGTGTGGAACAACATCTCTACTGGAGTATGATAGGCAGTCTACTATATCTCACTGCTAGTCATCCTGATATATCTTTTAATGTAGGGGTATGTGCTCGATATCAGGCAGAACCTAACGAATCTCACCTAACGGTCGTTAAGAGGATCATTAAATACATAGTAGGAACTACCTCCTTTGGACTGTGGTATCCATTTGAAACATCCACCATCATCACCGGATACTCTGATGCCGACAGGGCAGAAAATTTGGATGATCAAAAATCAACAAGCGTAGGATGCTTTTATGTTGGAAACTGTCTAGTCTCCTGGCAGAGTGAGAAGCAAAACTCAATATCATTATCCACTACCGAGGCTGAATACAGTGCCTCTGGAAGTTGCTGTGCACAACTCCTTTGGATGAAATAGATGTTATTAGACTACGGGATTGAACAACCCATGATGAGTCTTTTCTGTGATAACACAAGCACAATTAACATTTTAAAGAATCCTGTCCAACATTCTCAGACCAAGCACATTGACATCCATTATCATTTTATCCGAGAACTTGTTGATGACAAGATTATTACATTGGACTATGTTTCCACAGAAAAGCAACTCGCAGATATCGTCACTAAACCTCTTGATACAAATAGGTTTAGTGAACTTCAAAAATCCATTGGAGTATGCACTCATTATATATATATATATATATATATATATATATATATATATATATAACCAGTGAACATGAGCCACATAGGTAAATCTTCACTCTGGGTCATTCATGGTTAAGTGTCAGCCACTAGTCTAAACCTCTTGTATTAACCATGTCAGTTTTGGGATGCCAGATTATAACATTTTCGATGTTCTCTGAACTGTTTCAATATCATTGAAATTTACATTTCAACGATATCAATTTTCAACATCGAGGAAATCAAAGAATATCGGGAATGCAAGGTAATAACCAACGGTCCTTCCCAACGGTTGGACTGACCTAATTTCCACTAGATATTGGCACTTTCCAAATGGTCATCAGCATGGTCTTTAATGTCATTATATCGTGTGATCGATGCCATCGATGAGGGATCGATATGATCGATAGAGCTGCTATAAGAATGTGGGTGTATTCGATTTCAAAACTCTCATATCCCTTTCATTCTCTGGTTACCCCTTCTTAACTTTCCTGGTCCCTTACACTGAACAATCATGATCAAAGGCAAAGGTAAGTCTTTTTCTTCAAAAACCAAGCAACCTCACAAGGATCAACTCATTCTGGCAGAAAGACATCCAGCCACTGTTGTTGAACGTCTGGTTCTTTACAATGCCATCGAGCCTTTCGGCGTAGACCTCCTCCTAGAAGTGATAGGATGGCAAAATATTCTGAATCTTGGTGGTTCTTATCAAAGAGGCGTGATCCATGAATTCATCAGTAAAAGTCATATTATTCGTGATGATCCACCATGTATTCAAATTGACTTCTTGCATTACTCCAAACACATCACTTCCATCACCTTGGGTAACCTTCTCAATCTCGTGGTCACTCGAATTCCAGTAACCAATCACAATCTGAATGGTCTAGGTGTTTGGGGAGAGGTGACTCACGCACTATGTCAAGGGACCACTATCTCTCGAAATGATGATAATTCACTTCATATTAATCATCTTGGACCCACTTTTAAAATCCTCCATAACATTTTTAGGTCTAATGTCTATCCATGTGATGTGAATGGTAATCATCTTTCTACCTTTGTGCTGAATGTGCTGTATGATGTGTTTCAAGAAGTTCAGGTATGCCTCCCAATGCTTCTTCCCAAGTAGTTAATTCGTATCATCCAAGGCAACCATCCAAATACACTTGCCATTCCTGTACTTATCTGTAAATTATCTCATCATGTTGGTCTCCCTGCCACATCTAATGCTGTCCATCCAGAAGCCTGGTTTGATAGTGATGCAACCCAGGTGGCTCAGCAGTTATGTCTCCCTTCATCTCTTCTAGAGAATAGTGCTCCTCTGCAGTTGGCTACTCAACCTTCATGTCCTTGGGGATCCAATCGAACACCACTGCTAAGTCCAGAGTCTATCACAAATCGTCAAGCTCATCACCTTGAACATCACCTAGTGAATGGGATGGCTACTATGGAGGAGCGCCTTTACAACTATGAGAGGCGACTCACTGTGATTGAAGAAAAAGTTGACGCTCTTTAACAAACCAGCCAGCAGGTGGTAGATTTGCTCACCCATGGTGATCCTCGGGACGGTAGGAGTTGACTGGGAAAGTTTTATGTGGCTGCGGTTTTTCATGTTTTTTTTTGTGCCCATGGATAGGGGCTGTGTTTTTTTTTTTTTTAACTGTTAATCTACTGCCAATCTGTGGCAGTATATGTTTTGGATATTTTTAGATATGACTGTTATAATTCAATATTTTTACTGCCATAATTATGTCTCATCTATCCCCTGGATTTGCTATTGAATGGATGTGATATTTTTTTAATGATTATTTTATCTGCTATATCACTGCTCTATTCTGTCTAATATGCATACATACTTGCTGCAAATGATGTCTAATTAAACTGATTCGATCATCTTACATCTATCTGTTATATGCATATTCCTTTGAATGTTGGTTCTCCCAAATAAATCACACTTCAGTCAATATCAACTGTTATTTCTTTGTCAATGATTGACAAAAAGGGGGAGAACAGTTCAAACACCCCGAATGGAAAATTGTATATTTGCTTGAATGGTGTTGCAGGTGATAGGGGGAGCAGCTACACTAAGCAAGGGGGAGTTTTGCAGTTAGGGGGAGCAGATACTAGGCTGTGTACATGGTTTCATTAGAAATTGTAAAATTGTGCAAAAAGCATGTACACACAATTTAAGATGTGTTTGTCTACATATTGTTCTAGGGTGTTTTGGTATTTCGTCACGTAATTGAAAAAGGGGGAGATTGAAAGTGCCTTGGTTTGTCAATTAGCGTGTGTGTTGGGTTAGTCAGACTACAGAGCCTCATAGGAAGATTAATTCAAGCGTCTGCCTCAACCAAATGTGTACAAGCTTACCATAGGTGAATCTAAAGCCTCACATCCCATATCCCAAAACACTAGGTGAATAAAACCCTTAAAACGAGTTAGAACATTATAGGGTTTTTAAGTAGGAAAACTTTTTCAAAAATCAAAAAATCTCTAAGTTTTCTTGCTTTGTCGATTTTATCGATACACATCTCAATATGATCGACCTTCTCTATCGATGTCCTCGATGCCTAAAACAATATCATCAAAAAGAGGACAAAAAGTGTCCAGCAATCGTATATATCTCTGGACTGATTTATCGATGTATCGATCCACATATTGATATCATCGATATTTGAATCTCGAGTTTATCGAAGGTGACTCGATAATATCGACAGACAGATTTTTGGCATCCCTGTTTTTCCTTAAGAATATCATATATGGATTGATATATCGAATCCTCCTCAATACCATCGAAATTCAAATCTCGATAATATCGGAAGGCTCTCGATGAGATCGGTCTAGGGCGCCAAGTTCTTCCAGCAAAATATTTCAGGATGGTTTATCTATGATTGGGGGTCCCTCAATCGAATCGAAATTCAAATATCGATGATATCGGTACCAGGTCGATTGCATCGAACAAAGACATAAACTGTCTAGCAAGCTTAATGAGAAATCCGCTGGATTTATCGATGCCTCAACTCTGATATCGATATCATCGACATTCAAATTCCAATAATCTTGATGGTCCCTCGATCATTTTTGAAAACCTGAAATATTTCATGTCAAGTCTCTCTCGCTTTCAAGTATCGATGAATTGAGCCTCTCATCGATGAAATTGGAGTTCGAAATCTGATGACATCGACAAGTGTTACGATTCCATTGACCAGTTGGCTAAAGGTTTTAAAAGCGTATGACATTGAGTTTGTGTCATCGAGCAGACCATCGATGCTATCGAGAGTATACGCTCGATGATATCGAACCCGCTCGATGATATCGAACTTTGTCATAAATGTGACCGTTTTATATCTGTTGAAACCTTTTGCCTATTTAAAGAGAGCTTGTCTATTGTTGCTGGTAGAGAAAGAAGAGAGTGCTTTTGTGTGTTTCAAGCCTTAGATCATTTACTTAAAGCTCTTTCTCTCAAGGGAATTCATCCTCTAATCCACCCTCATCATTGATATTCAATAGAGTGGATTGGGGAATGAACTTCCACATTCAAGGATCCTCCAGTAAGTATCTTCATGGCAAATCATTGAGCTGGGATGCCTTGAACGCATAATCGGAACCACTCTATCTTCCTTATAGGAAAATATTTTATAGAGTAGGATTTCGTTCTAACCTTGACAAAACCCGAAGCCTCGTACTGGTACAACATCTATGTTGCGAATCAAGGAAGTCGAAGACTCTTTATCAACAAGGAGGAGATCTTCGTCAATGTGCTGAATGGGATTCATCCACTTATTTATAAGTTAATAGAGTCCTGTGATCATTCCTTTTTAGAATTATGTCTTAGGTGTTTCTCACCCCTTCAAGCCCTCGTAGGAGGCCTCCGGTGGGAGTGGACGTGGTGGGTGCATTATGTAGACCCTTTTTTAGTGGAGAGCATAAACATCTGATTAAAGGTTAACCTGTCTAAAGCCTTAGGTTAGAGGTGAACTAAGTGAAACCTCAGGGTCTTGTGGAAGATCCTTAGCCAGTGTGCCTAAAAGTGGGTGCGTTGTGTTGACCCTTGCTCATGAGAGCATAAACAGTCGACCTCAGTGTGGGTTGTAAAGGTTGAAGGTGAACTTGATTTAAAACCTTAGGTTTGAGGTGAACCACTGTGAAACCTCCTTAATGAAATCCGGTACACTCAAGGGTTGAGTGCGGTTACCGGGAGTGGAGTAGACAAGTAGTCGAACCACTATAAAAATGACTGTGTTTGAGATTGCTATTCTTTTGTTTGTGTGACTTGCATTAATATTTTCATATTTGAATATCTGTGATCACACCTCACATACTTATGTAGTTATATCCATCATAAACTAAGTTGAATATTGTTTACTTCTTAAATAATTTGTGATTAGTTCCTCTACTGGGCTTGGAAGCCAGTAGAGTTACTTTTGAGTAATCCTAATATGTGTCTGTTATTAGGATTAGTGTAATAGGGCTTTAAATAAGCCACAAAACTTTAAAAAGTCTTATTCACCCTCCTCTAGGACATATTGACGTATCCCTACTTCGACTAAAGCGGTCTTCCCCGCTATTTCAAGACATTCTTTCTCGATTAGAGAATAGTTACATTTTGGGCCCATTAGAGTTCTTCTTAAATAATATAGAGTGGTCTCTTTCCTAGATTCATTCACCTATGTCAAAAAAATTTCCTAAAGAATTCTTAGCTGCAGATATGTACAAATTAAGTGGCTTCCTTTTTATCGGAGCTGTCAATACTGGCGGCTGCTTCAACAATTCTTTTATCGAATCAAATGCATTCTGACAGGCTTGGTCCCATACAAAATCATTGCCTTTCTACATCAAATGCAAAAATGGCTAACATCTCCCTGGTAGATTTGAAATAAAATGGAAAATGTACGCCAGTTTTCCTTGCAAACTTTTCAATTATTTTAATGTCTTCGGTGGTGGCATATTTTAAATGGCTTTAAATTTCCCTGGGTCGATCTCGATGCCCTTGTGCCTAATAACGAAACCAAGGAATTTTCCTGAAGACACCCCAAATGGGCATTTAGTTAGATTCATTTTTAGCTATTTCTTTCTGAGTCGAAGGAAGACCGATGCCAAATGTTCACGTTGCTCCTGACCACCAAATCATTAACGTAACACTCAGCATGTTTATGCGTCATGTCTTAGAAGATATTTTACATTGGCCTCTGATACATTGCACTAGCATTTTTGAGACCAAATGGCATAACTTTATAATAATAAATCCCCAGCAAAGTTCTAAACATTGTTGCTTCCTCATCTTCAGGTGCTATTCTAATTTTATTATAACCCGCATAGCCATCCATGAAGGACATGATAGCATACTGAGTCATATCGTCAATCAGCAATTCAGTTATCGGGAGAGGAAAATCACCTTTCAGACAGGCTTCATTTAGATCTCTGAAGTCAACGCACACCCTGACTTGTCCATTTTTCTTTTTCACTAGGACAATGTTCGATATCCACTTGGGATACTTGACCTCTCTGATAAACCTGACTTTTATTAGCTTGTTCACTTCTTCTTCTATCAAGAGCACCAAGTCTGGGTGAAATCACCTTTGTGCCTATTTAATTGGCTTTTCCTCCTTAAAAATATTTAACCGGTCCATTGCTACTGAAGGCTCTAAACTTGGCATCTCTGCATATGTCCAAGCAAAGAAGTCTCTATTTTCTTTGAGAAGTTGAATGTATTTCTTAGCCTTTTGTTCAAGAAAACTGGCACTGATGAATGTGTTCCTCGGCTCTTCCCCCGTGCCTAAGTTTACTTCTCGCAAACTGTCTATCGTTGGATGCCCCCGTCTTCCATTTGTTTTGGGGCCATTTCAGGATGCTCAACTATTTTAGGATCTTCTTCTAATAACTGCTCAGTTGTAACCATGTTCACCGATGATTCTTCCCTCATTCCTTGAAATTTTCCTCGTTTTTCCTAACCAACCGCAATAGGAATCTGAATTCCTCTCCCATGATTTAGGCCGGTGGGTTCTTTATAATTAATATCCATGTTTTTCATGATTTTCTTGCTTGTCGAGCTATATTTTTAAAAATCTTGCAATGTTAGCTTCCCGCTATACACATTATTCTTAGCCTCTTCCCCTATCTTTACTTCTGTTGGAGCATAGAATTCTATAGGCTCCGGGTACTTGGCGCTTGCCCTGACCTGAAACCTTCACGAAATAGCTGAAAATGGCATATTTTTTTCAGCATATGGTAATGGCATTATATAATTGGACTATAAAATCTTCAATTGTTCAGGTGATAACAGAGTTAGAGCAGTTGCCCTGGTTGTCGCAGATGTTTTCGCACAAAATAGAATTTCTTCTTTATTTCTACAGCTCTGAATAATTCTGCCTTTTCCATTTTTTTCTTTGATCGTCTTTATCTAAATGTCCTTCAGGACTTTGTTTTCATTATTCTTTCTTTCTTCTTTAGAAAACCCGTTATAATAATTAACATCTACAAAGAAGGCCTCAACTTCTGTATAGGGCTTCGCATCAGCCATTACTTTATATTGTATTCCATCTTTACAGTATTTGAAGCATTGATGTAGAGTAGATGGTACAATGCCATACTAATGCATCCATGGCCTTCTTAAGAGAAGATTGTATGTCATTACTGTGTTTATAATGTGGCACACGACATCAGTAGTTAGCTTTCCTAACTCCAATGTCACTGTAATTTTTTCGAGTGCACATTGCCCATCTTGATTGAACCCCTATATTATCATTCCACTAGGGCATAGATCGGAATGACGATAACCCAATTTACTCAACATTGAGAGGGGTAAGAGGTTTACTGCTGACCCATTATCAAGCATGATCTGTTTAACCTTTTTGCCATGGATATGGCCCTCTACCATTAGCGGCCTATTATGCCCTACGTGGCAGATCAAATCATCATCGGAGAAGAAAATGATTAGCAGGCAGTCTTCTTGCTCATTATATTCTTCACCTTCTATCTTTGCCAGTAAGGTTTCTCTAACATCGTGATTAGATAGCGCTTGAACCAAGCTCTACCAAAATTCCTCTGACAATTTAAGTGCATCATAAACGCTTAATCGAGCCGGTATGCCCTTCAAATGACTTACCACATTGTAGGTCATTTTTCTCATCTCATCCTTCTACTCTTTTTTTTCATTATTGTTCTGCCTTTCAACAACTTCCCTTCTTATAATTCCCATTTTCTACTTCATAGGGCTTGTTATCTTCTTTCCTGATCGTAGTGTAATCACCGCTACCTTTTTTGTTGTCTTACAGTCTTCTTTCTCTTTCTTTTCTTAGGCCTTTTCCTGAATTGTGAGCATATTCACTATTGCCATTGCATTCCTTTATTTTTCTTTCCCAATCACTCTTTCACCTCTGTCTATCATCTATTGTATTATACATTTCAACGTATAACAATTTTCCATTGAATGTCCCACTAGGCGATGATATTGGCAAAAATCTCTTTCTTTTATTCTTGTCACGTCTTTCAGGTGCTTGGGTTCTGGTAATTCTATCATACTGGGTTTTAGCAATTGATTCATTATAGGGACAAGATCTTCCCTATTGAACGCAAACCCTTCATGAGAATTGAGCATTTTGGGCCTTTTTCCACTGTATCTGTTTCTCGGATGGTTTGATTTTTCTTTCCATTCCGGCCTTTTATCTCTCAAGTCTCATGCGTCTTTACTTCTCTTTTCATGATCAATAGTATTTGCAGCCATCCCGCTGGGTGCTCTCCTGGCTGTATCGTAGCGAAACGCTGACATCTTCTGAGTCATCAACTCTAAAGCATGAGCCTTAGTGGCTAGGTCACGAAAAGTTTTGATATCGGCACTGGTGAGTCCAAACGTGATTCACGTTTCCATGGAGTTTAGACACATCTTAACCTATTCCTTTTCTTCCGGTAGCTGCCTACATGAGGCTTCCAATGTCTTTTATCTATCTATAAACTTCTCTACTGGTTCTCCCTCTCTCTGTCATACGGAAGCCAATTCCATAATACTGACATCATGCTCTGAAGAGAAGAAGTTTGACATGAAGCCATCCTGCATTTGTTACCAAGTACGTATCGACCCTGGGGCCAGGCTGGAATACCATTGTAATGCTTTGTTCGTCAGAGATGATCCAAACAATCGCAAATAATACTGCGGTATCGTAGAAAAATTCCCCATGCTAGTAATAAAGTTCATTAAGTGCTCCTTCGGTGACCCTTCTCCATTAAACTTTTGAAAGTCTGGATGCTTGAAGTTGGCTGGGAACGGGATGTCTTCTACCTTTATTGGATACGGCGTTCGATATCTGAAACAGCCAGTATTCTCACGCTTCCTCTCTACTCTGATAGCTTCCTCAACGACTTGTATCACCTCGTCTTGTGTCATGATTCTCGTTGCTGGGACAAACCCTAGTGATCCTTCCCCCTGTGGTTGAAAGCCTTCGGGTTGGTTTTCTTGGCCATTTATTATTCCCATCATCAGGGGAGCCACTATCTTAGCTATATTATGTGCGAGAGTCGCTAAAGCTTCTCTGAGATTTCTGCATTCTTCCATTAATGCTCTTTGTGCTTCCACCATTTCATTCATACAGTCCTCTGTAGTTGGCATGTTTTCCTGGTTTGTTCTAGTCATATGTACCGTGGCTTCTCCACTCTTCAACGAAGCCGTAATCAGAGTGGGGTGGGAATATGTCGATGTAATAGGACTTACGAAGAGAGGGGAGGATGGAATTTCATTCGACTTCTCTATGCTCCCGTTGTCATTTTGTTTTGAATAGTAACAAATGCATTCGATTTGGGGGAAAGTATCTTATTTGAACTTAGTGAAGAGAGTATAAGAAGAACAATCATTGTTTTATTCATACCGAGTTCATTTACACCCTTTAATATCCCTTGATTCTAAGATAGATCATTCGAAATACATATATTGAAATTAAAAAAGTTTGAAATATCAAATCTTGAATTCGGCAGCATTTCGACATTTGCTTCGGTCATCTCCTTAGGAGGAATGTTGTACTAATTTGATCATTCGATTTTCTCCCTTTTTGAGCTTGTGCCTTGTGCAAAAGGAGATCTTGTAGATACGAAGATCGAACTGGACAATTTTGGTAGTGTTTTAGCTCTTTTTACAACTGACCATATCATGGCTTGGTTGCAAGACCCGTGCAACTAGTTGTTGATTGCACGGCCCGCGCAACTAATCTCTGGCTTCCCCTTGTCATCTTCAATCTTCCTTCAAAACTCTACTCTTCCAAAATTCTTCTCTCTCCCAATTGAGAGGGGGAGTGGGGTATTTATAGGCTTCCACACTTATGAACCCTCGATCTTTGTGCCATGAGGCCCACTTTACATCATATTTGTCCATCCATACAAATCTATATCTGATCTCAGTTGTACAACGCACGCAACAGGAAAGTCAATTGCGTGGCCCGCATAATAAATGATGGTTACACGACCCGCACAACTACTGAAGATGATGCTTGATCTTCTTCTTTCTTCCTCATTCTTCTAATTCCCTTTTTTATCTTCACCTTTTCAATCTTTCTTCATTTTTTTTGCTCCAACCGTTGTTCTACTCATTTTAAGGGTTTATATACCTGGGTGTTTTGGGACATGTGATATGAGGCTTGGTTTACCTTTGATGAGTTCGGAGCACACATCCAATTAAGGCAGACGCTTGATAATCTTCATATGGGGTTCACTTGTCTTATTGACTCAACTCTCACACTAATTGACAAACTAGGGCACTTTCACCTTGTACTAGCCAGGAGATGGATGGGCATCGTAAACATCATCACATACATCATAGCAATCGAGCCTCACATATACAATGCAATGGGTCATATATCACAATGGGCCTCAGACAAGGGCCTCATATACATCACAATGGGCCTTACATACATCACATTGGGCCTCGCACAAGGGCCTCATATACATCACATTGGGCCTCACACAAGGGCCTCATATACATCACATTGGGCCTCATATATATCATATTGGGCCTCATCACATGGGCCTCATACACATCACAATTGAGCCTCATGAAATAACTCATGATCTGGGCACAATGGGAGGATGGTGTGTGTAACGCATACATCATAGTGGGCCTTATGGGGCAGCCCATGGTTTAGTAAAAATGGATGGGCAGCATGTGTAACATATACATCAAGGTGGTAGGTGGGCCCTACATGTCTAGCAGGTGGATGGCATCGATAGATGCATATCAAGGTGGGTCCCACCATCCAAAAGTGCTCGACGGTGTGGGTATACAACACATACATCATGTAGGCTCCACCGTCCCTTGTTAGATGGTGGACAGCAAGGATGAAATGCATACCACGAGGGGTCCACGTCCACTGGACTAGACGACTTGGATGAAACACATGCAGCATATGGGTCCACGTCCAGTGGACTGGACGACTTGGATAAAACACTTACATCACTCGAGCCCACCGTCCATGGCCAGATGGTGTGGATAGAATTACATACATCAAAGTGTATTCCACCGTCCAGGGATGCTAGGTGGTGAGGATATGAGCATATGCATCAGGTAGGTCACACGTGTGGCCCACCATCTGCTTTGGATTAAAGCTGATATTTGTGTTTTCATTTTCGTCCATGCGTGTTGGATGTCCAACGGACAGACGACCTAGATGGGGCACCTCATTAAGGTGGCCTCATGCCCATCAAATGGACGGATGGCCTAGATGAAACATTTGCATCTGGTGGGTCCCACCTTTACGTGTCCCACCGGAACTTGGATCAAACTAATATTTGTTTATTTTCCTTCATCCAGGCTTATCCAGACGGATAGGCAGTAGGCCTACCCACTGGATAGTCAACAAGGTGGGCCCACAAGTAGACAGTGTGGATGTTGAACATATCAGGTGGGCCACACGCCATCACAAGAGAGAGAGAGAGATCTGCCAAATGGAGGGGCTCCGCCATTATGAGCCCCTCAAAAGATCTAAACCATCCATCATGATCATCACATGGGTTCATGCATGCATGGACCCTCCATCTGAAAAGCTGAGGTGGGGATACCATCCCCACCATGAAATCTAAGGTCTAAATGACCCATCAATGGCATGGATTCAAATAAAACATCATGATGGGGTCCATGGAGAATGGCCCCATCATGGCTCATGCGTGCAACATTGGCCACAGCCAAGGGGTCAAGTAGGATCTCCAGCATTGATTGGTGGGTCATACATGCCCCCATGTAAGAAGACTAAAGATCTATAAAAGAAAACAAAAGACCTACTCCTAGAAATGACACCCACCTCAAATTTCTGCCTCCTTCTCCCACCTTTAGGTTCTAGAGCTCCAATAGAAGGTTTTAATGGTTGAGATAGGTTCTTAAGGGCTGGATTTGGGGGAACTAAAGCTTGAAGTGGCTAGCCATGGAGGTTTCTTAGGATGTCCAAGCTTTCTTTAGCAAGGGAAGCTGAGAAATGAGGAAGAAATGGAGGGAAAGAGAGATGTAAGAGAGATAATCATTATTTTATAAGCTAATTATGGTGGGTGTAAGGAGGCATGACTAGCTTGCCATCATTACAAGTAAGAAGCATGGGTGGTGATGTCACCCTAGGTTATCTAGGATGACATCATCATCATGATTGCTCTAGGGAAATGCACTAACTAGAATGGTTATGGCCCTGCAACATGCGGTCCATGGCCCTGATGATGTGTGGGCCATAACTCTCAATCTAAGAGTCGCATTGGAGCTCGAGATGTGACGTTGGAACCACGGTGATGACGTGGTCACAATCACATAGGTCTCAGGTTGAGTTGGCTCGGGTTTACAGGATATGACATAAGGTCACGTGAAAATGCTATGTACAGGTCGCAGGTCGCCAGAATTCGATCAGGAGGATCGCGGGATCGTATGGAATAGAATGGTACTAGGACACAGGCTTAGCATTTTGGCTAATGAGTATTCACTCCCACATAACAACAAGGTGTTACACGGGCCACACAAAACCTCCTCTCTTCTCTCTCCCTTCTCTTCTTGATACCTTCAGACTTCTCTTCTTCTTTGGAGCTTTGATCTTCTTCAAAATCTTTAATGTCCATAAATGAGAGGGGGAGTGGGGTATTTATAGGCCTCCACACATGCAAACCCTTAATCTTTGGGCCATGGGGCCCACCTTCCATCAAATCTCAACCATTTGAACCATTCTGACTAATTTTCCTCTGTGTAGGTGCGCGCAACCATCCAGACCATTTGCGCGGTCTCGCACAATCACTAGGGTTTGCACAGGTCTACGAAATCACTATGAATTTGTTCTTTTCTTTACTTTCTTCTCATATTTCTTCTGGTTTCCCAAAATGATTCATTCTTAATCCTTCATTTATCATTTTTATGTCTCAGCAGATGCCCTCTTGATCCTTTGTTTGTCAACTCTATGGCAAAGAAATAGGATCAATCAAACTTACCAACTTCCACTTGTCGTTGCACATTTCTAATGATTCCTTGCGCAATAGCTTGCCTTTATGTGTAAATTGAGCACAACCAATATTTTCTGCATGAACCCTTTTCCTTCTTGTGCAATACCACACAACCAATCCCTATTACACCACTACGCGCAAACGGGCAAATGGTCTCAAAAAATTCCTTCTAAGTCTAAAAATTTTCAAATCTTCGAACTCCTTAAGGCCTTGAATCTTCACTCTTCAAAACTTCATTTCTGACCTGATAACTCTTAGGCTAAAAACATGCATCACTCAAAGGCTTATTCTTCAAGAAGAAAGAATCATCCATCTTCTTCAGGATCTAAACAGTTTCTACAACACACTTGGGATTATGTAGGGATAAATGGAAAATCTTTTGAGGTTTATAACTCCCCTGATAACGAAGCAACTGTCATTCCCATCAATCTGCAGCATTATTGGTCAATTTTACACAGTTAACCATTTGATTGACGAAATAACTTTGTTTATGTGGATGATTGGATTATGAAGGAACCAAGAATTTTGACAGGATATCTGAAAGAGAACAGACCCTGCCAAAGAGCTGGTAGGAATCATAAAATGAGATTTCCACATCCATGCTATGACCCTCATCAACCTTTCCCTGCCCATTATTTCAAAACTGCTCAGCAACTCTTCTCTGAAAGACTATGAGTCCTCCCTATCTTTTAATGCATACATCAAATGGGTCCCACATGTGGGCCCTCAATCATCAAGATCAACGGTGAAAATTCTAAGATCACCCACCAATTACTAATCTTCTAGGCTCCTTGGAATGTTAAGCTTCTTAGCTTCGATTTTGATAGAGGATGATGAAGATTGAAGGGCTAGGATGAGAGATGAGGGGTAGGAAATGGGCCACACCTAGGTTCTTTCTCCTTATAATTTTTTTCTCTCATGGACGCTTAGGAAATGGTAGAGAGAATGAGAGAGGAGAGGGTGTTGTAAGAGGGATGGGATGAGAAGAATGGGTGTGTGTAAGGAAGGGATGGGTAGTGTAAGAAAGAGTTGACTTTGGGGATGGCTTGTGCAAGAGAGGGATGGGTGTGATGGGTGGAGTGATGGGTTGTAGTTGACTTGTGATTGATTAATTGATGTGATCAATGGTGAAAATTCTAAGATCACACACCTATTGTGTAGAGATTTGTCTCAGGATTCGCAACGCGCAACGTTTTCCTCAAAATAAATGCCGGCCCACAAATCCTGGCCTGGGTATCACATCGTGAAAAGGTCGAGCTATTAAGTCCTAAAGGGGGGAGGGGTGAATAGGACTTTTCTAAATTTTTTTAAAAAATTACTAGCGGAATTTAAACAATTAAATAAAGATAACACTTAAACAATCTACAATACGGAAATGTAAAACAACCTGAAAAATTTAGTATGGAGAGGTTGATACAAACTTGGTTCTAAGGACAACCTGACACCAAAAACCAATGGTTTATGGTAGGACAACCTTACTAGAATGTGGGTGAGTATCAAAAACTCAAACAAAGGAGGATATGAAAGAAATAAAAACTAATCTATTACAACATTCACCACACAATGCTGAAATGTAAAGATTACAACATTCACATCCGCAAATACATCCCACAATCTTAAATCACAAAAGATAAAGAAAATAAACTACAAATCCACCAAACACAAAATTATAGTGGTTCGCTTGTGTGTACACCAACTGTTAAACAACAGCCACACAACTACTCCACTCTTAATATCCTCTCACAGTGGATATTAGTGTTCACTATAAAAATAGGTTTTTCAAGGTTCACCTAGAACCCTAACAATTGTGTCTTTCAAGTGGGCTTACACAATTTAAAAACCCCACACTCGAGTTTTCTGGATCACCTCAGACAAACTAAAACAGAGATTTTTCTAGCACAATATCTATGAAACCAAAATAAAGAATTTACAAAGCTGTAAAATACCTGGATATTCTCCTTTTGATGCAGCCCGGAAGAACAAATCAGAGTAGAAATTCAACGTAGAAGTTTAATGCCCACACTCACTTATGAAATAGTTCTAGTTTATAGATTGATTTTAAATTAAATCACCTTGGGCTAGTTTGATTTGATTTTAATTCCAAGAAATGGGAATACTTAAATCCCTCTCTCAAATAAAATTGGAATGCAGAATACTAAATCAAATACAAAGAAAGCTAATTAAATAGCTTAAGAATATCACCAACTTATCTCTTAGAGTGGCGTATTGATTTAGCTTGAATTGAATACCAAACTCTAAAATTCGTGCTCTATTTATAAGTGAAGAAATCACACTCTTGATTGGTCCTGAGGTTGACACGACTGGTCATAGGATCAACAACCTTTTAAAATTTGGGCGCGATAAGATAAAGCCGTTTCACGACTGGTCGAAGGGTCTATTTGACCGGTCGAGTGGCCTCCACAACTGGTTGAGTACTGTACATAACTGGTCATGTGGAACCCAATTTAGTTGTTGTTGTACTTTGAGTCGAGCCTGTAGGATTAGTCGAGCATAGGTCGAGCACTGTTCATATGACCGGTCGAGCAGTCTCCAGGACTGGTCGAGGCTTTAACAAAAATTCTTGAAAATTAGTAACAAACTTAGGACTGGTCAAGGAATTCTTAGACTGGTCTAGCTAGTGCTAGGACTAGTCAAACATAGTCCAAGACTAGTCGAGAAATAGTCCATGCACTTATAAAATGATTCAATTTAAATTATATATTGAAAATGACCTATCCTATGGTCAATCTAGGGTCATTCATACCTTATACATAATGTATGAACATTGAAACTTCTTTTCCTTCGGTTGATAGATGATCATTGAAGTTCACAAAGCTTTAGACCTTTATATATATAAAAGCTTGAACTTGAGACCTTTTGAAGCTTAATTTTGACTAACAGTGAAGCTTGAGCATGAGGTTCAAAGTATAGGAACTTTGTCTTGACTTGAAGCTTGAACTATGAATCTTTAAACATTAAATTCACACTTGATGTTATACACTAATATGAACATGTGATCTTGCTTTTGAAGTTCTTGAAGTAAGGACCATTGTTCTTGCACTGTCTTGAATACATTGATGTGCTAGATACGACATATTCCAAGATGTTTTGGCACTACAAAATTTGACAATTATAGGAGCTAGAAACCATAGCACTAGCACTTACAACCTCCCCCTTTGTCAAATTTGTGACAAAACACACTTCATAATAACATAAGCATTATACGCATAAAGAATCATGCACCGGTTATCAAAAGAAACCAGTAACAATTTGGTTAAAGAATCATGCACCAGTTATAAACATATCAAAACAAATCAAATCAATTCACATCAATTCCACCAACAATACTCCCCCTTACCTAATCCCCCTTACCACAAAAAAATAAAATTGGATGGGCGGCTATGGCTGAAATTGCGGTGAAGACCGCTTTAGTTGAAGTAGGAATATGTCAATATGTCCTAGAGGGGGTGAATAGGACTTTTTAAAGTTTTATAATTTATTTAAAATCTTATTACACTAATCCTAAAAGCAGACACATATTAGGATTACTCAAAGTTAACTCTACTGGCTTCTAAGCCCGTAGAGGGTCCAGTCACAAACTATTTAAGATGCAAACAATATTCAAACTAGTTTATGATGGATATGGCTGTGTGAGGTGTGATCACAGATATTCAGATATGAAAATATTAAAGTAAATCACACAAATAAAAGAATAGTATTCTTAAACACAGTCATTTTTATAGTGGTTCGACTACTTATCTACTCCAGTCCCGGTAACCGCACTCAACCCTTGTGTGTACCAGATTTCATTAAGGAGGTTTCACTGCGATTCACCTCAAACCTAAGGTTTTAAATCAGGTTCACCTTCAACCTTTATAACCTACACTGAGGCTGACTATTTATGCTCTCACGAGCAAGGGTCAACACGACGCACCCACCTTTAGGTACACTGGCCAAGGATCTTCCACAAGACCTGGGATTTCACTCGGTTCACCTCTAACCTAAGGTTTTAGATAGGTTAACCTTCAACTAAATTTCTATGCTCTCCATAGAGCAAGGGTCCACACAATGCACCCACTACATACACTCCCGCCGGAGGCCTCCTACAAGGGCTTAAAGGGGTGAGAAACACCTTAGACCCAATCCTAGAGAGGATGATTAAAGGGTTCTTTGGACTCTAGTTACTTATAGATAAGTGGATGAGTCTCATTCATCTCGTTGATGAAGATATCCTCCTTTGTTGATGAAGAGTCTTCTACTTCCTTGATCTGTAACTCAAAAGATGTACCAATATATAGCAATAGGTTGGGTCAAGGATATGATGGAATCCTACTCTCTAAATGTTTTCCTATTAGGAAGATATAGCGATTCCAATCATCTATGCATTCAAGGCATCCCAGCTTAATAATTTGCCATTAAGGTAGTAGCTGGAGGATCCTTGAATGCGGAAGTTCATTCCCTAATCCACTCTATTGAATATCAATGATAAAGGTGGATTAGAGGATGAACTCCCTTGAGAAAAAGGGCTTTGGGTAAATGATCTAAGGTAAAACACTCAAAAGCACTCTCTTCTTTTTCTCTCTCTCCCAGCATCAAAAGGCAAGTTCTCTTTATATAGGAAAAAAGGTTTCAACGAATATAAAACAGTCACATTTATAACAGAGTTTGATATCATCGAGTAGGGTCGATATCGTTTAGCGTATACTCTCAATAGCGTCGACTGGCCGCTCGATGATACAAACTCAAATATCATTCATTTTGAAACCAAATGCCAGCTGGTCATGGGAATCAAGACTCGTATCGATGTCATTAGATTTCAAACTTGGATTCCATCGATGCAAGGTTCGAATCCTCAACATTTGAAAATGAGAGAGACTTGCTTTGAAATATTTCAGGTTTACAAGAATGATCGAGGGAGCTTCGAGATCATCGAAATTTGAATATCGATGATATTGATAGAGTGTTGATGACCCCTGATCATAGATAAACATCATGAAATATTTTGCTAGAAGACTAGGCACCCACGACCGATATCATCGAGAATTGAATTTCGATGGTATCGAGAACGACTTCGATATATCGATGCACATGTGATTTTCTTAAGTAAAAATAAGGGCGCCGAAGATTTGCCTGTCAATATTATCGAGTCATTTTCATTAGACTCGAGATTTAAATATCGATGATATCGATAGGTAGATTGATACATCGATAAATCGGTCTAGAGATATATGTAGTTGCTGGACACTTTTGTCCTCATTTCAATGATATCGTTTAAGCATCGTGGACATCGACAGAGCAAGTCAATTCTATCAAGATGTGTATCGATAAAATTGACAGAGTAAGAAAAACTTAGAAATTTTTTATTTTCGAAAAAGTTTTCTCACTTAAAAAATCGTATAAAGTTCTAACTTGTTTTAAGGATTTTATTTACCCAGTGTTTTAGGACATGGGATGTTAGGCTTAGATTTACCTGAGGCGAGTTTGCACATATCCCTGTTGAGGCAGACACTTTGAATTGATCTTCTTATGAGGCTCTGCAGTCTGTCCAACTCAACACTCACGCTAATTGACAAACCAGGGCACTTTCAATCTCCCCCTTTGTTAATTAAGTGACAAAATACCAAAACACCCTAGATCAGTATCTAGACAACCTAATCCTAAATTGTGTGTACATGCATTTTACATAATTTTACAATTTCTAGTGAAACAATGTACACAACCTAATATCTGCTCCCCCTAACTATAAACTCCCCCAATCTTGGTTCAGCTACTCCCCCTAACACCTGCAACACCATTTAAGTAGATATACAATTTCCCATTCGGGGTGTTTGAATCGTTCTCCCCCTTTTTGTCAGTTATTGACAAAGATGTAGCAGTTGATATTGACTGAAGCTTGAAGTGTTGATGTATAATGATTAAAACAGTTTAAGCAGACAACATTTCCAGAAACGATGTATGTATAGCAAATTAGATATAGTAGTTAGGATAATCATGAGAATCATATGCATTCCATGTCAGAACCTAAATGAACCAGGGGATCTAAACTTATAGTTATGGCAGTTAAACTAGAATTATATTCGGCCATATCCAAACCGGCCAAAAACATAAATATCCAAAAGCATATTAATATACTGCCTAAGGTTGGCAGTTGCTTAGCATTCATCCCAACAAAACTATACTGATTTGATTGCTATCACATATGCTTAGATGCGATGTTTTCCGCGTATTACACACACACACACACACACACACACACACATATATATATATATATATATATATATATATAAGCGAAGAGCATTCAAAAAGACATTTTATGCCCTTCACATTTCAGGCAGACTCCAGGTGTGTGATGCATTGGTTATACGTTAGACCATCAAAAACCTTTACTATGCTAGTAAGGCATCGAGAATTTATTGAGCAGCATGTTGCTGAGTTACCAGCATGGTTTTGATCTCTAATAAATAGGCTTCACTATCATCTAGCCGCTTGATGATGTAGGATTGTCTCTCAAGCAGATCCTGGATAGTATCTTATTCGAGGACAGCTTGAATGTCTTCAACAGAGACGGGGTTGTGCACAGGATAGACTTTGTCTGAGCTTGAATCAATTTTCTCCTTATGAGGCACTTTGACAATGATATTGCAGATGTCTTCATGATTAAACCAGGCACACGAGTGTGGGAGATCATTAGTAGGAGATAGCCCAAATTGTCAAGATAACTTAGATATAAGACATGGAAATGGAAGTACAGTGATGGATTCATCTGAGGACACCCGAATTAATTATTGTAAAATAAGAGTGGGTAGGTAGATGTGAATACCGAGATGAACATTATACAAGACATTTAGCATGTATGTAGAAAGCATGTTGCCAGAGACTTCAAAGGGATAGACATTTGTGCTGAAAATGTTGTGAAGAATTTTCTATGCAGGATTGAGATATTTAAAATTAAGGATATTCTTTGCATTTCTCGATATAGTAGCACCATCACACAGTGCTCAAGTAACTTTACCCCATACATCAAGACCATTCATATTTCGTTCTGATACAAGTATTCTAGTGACCTCTACCCCAATCAATTGGCTTATTAGTCTTGGGGTGATGTGCTCGGTCTGATTTGCGACAGCTACTAAAACATTTAGAGGATTATTTTCAACATTGTAGATTAGACTAAAAAACTGATGCACCAGATTATGCTGAAATCCTCCACCAAAATTCATGATATTCCCCCATCTAATCAATTCTAAGAGGTTGATGATTCTAAAAGGTGTAATGCTCTTCCTCTGAACTGACCTTTCTGCCACAAGGTTTAAGTTGAAAAGTGGAGATGAGCTAGTTGCTTTATTCTTTCCTTTCTTGCTCTTCATTGAGGGTTGTTGTGGAAGAACCAGATTTTTAGACATTTTTGTTTGAAGGGAAGCCTGTTCTAAGAATTTTGATCCTATTCCATGATCAACCAGTGAGTTTCTTTTTTCATTCTTTTGTCTTTAATTTTTCAGTAACTGTCGATATCATCGAGCATCATTTTGATGACATTGGGGTTCCTTGTTGATATTTCCAATGAAGATCAAAAGGAAGCTCATCCGTCCCATTGATTCAGCTTCTCAAGAAATTGTTGATGGTATCGATTCTAGGTCGATGCAATCGAACTGTTTACTCGAATTATCGATGGGTGTCTTAAAAGTGAATGTCTTCAGTTTTCAGCATTTAGACAATCTTCCATGCATACTATAAATATATCTATGTATCAATAGTATACACAACAAAATTTTGTACATTCAATGCACATATCAAAATTATAAACATTTTAATGTTTATATACAAAAGATTGAGGTGAGTAACCTCAGATATATCATTTAGAGCTCAGCAAAAATTGCATCATTTCAACAAATATCCAAATCTAGATGCATGACCTGGACTTGTTTTTCTATGCTTAGTTCTTTTAGGCATCAGTCCTTTCTTTGAATCTAATAATGCAGCAGTGGTTGTTTGTGTGATGACCCTTCATTATAGATTTTCCAGATTGGTTTAGGATTTTGCATTCTTTTTTGTTGAATTTAACCACATGCCCATTATCACAAATTTGAGATATGCTTACGAGATTATGTGCTAAACCTTTTATGCAGAAAACATTCTCATTTTTGAGCAAATTAAACCCTCTTATGATTCCTTGTCCAATTACTTTAGCAGTGGTTCCATCTCCATAGGTGACTATCCCATTATAAAGATTCTTATAGTTTGAAAGAAGGGACTTATCACCTGTGACATGTCTTGAGCAACCACTGTCTAGGTACCACTTAGTGTTATTGCCTGTTAAGTGATTTGAGTGAGTGGCAAGACAATTTTTATTTTCTTTAATAACCCACTTTGTGACAGGATTCTTACTTATATTTGATTCAACTACTTGATTAGTTTCTGTGTCGCTACTGGAGGCATCAGATTTTTCAAGTATTTATGCTTCATACCCAGTTTTTGCTCTAATTTTCTCATACCCTAAGCCATTTTTATTGTTTCCAAATTTTCCCATACCTAAAAGTTTCTCTAGCTTCTCACTGCTCTTGGAAAACTTACGGTTTAGTTTGGCAATTTTTCTGGACTCTTCTAGATCAAACAAGAGCGTATCATTTTCATTTTGAAGGAACATATTTTTGTCTTTTAATTGCTCAACCTGTTTGTTTAGTTTTTCAGACTCGGATTTAAGGAGGGAGTTAATTCTCTCACGTCTATCATTGTCTGAGTGATATTGCTGTAAATCATTTATTAGATGTGTATTAATTTCTAGAGTTTTATCCAAATCTTTTAGCAACAATTCCTTTTTGTTCTCAGATATTCCAAGTCTTTTAACCACTTTGATGTTATGGATATAAAGTTGATTGTAAGTATCTTGTAGCTTGTTTTGTTCTTCTTCTTCCTTTTTAGTTTCCTCATTATCTGATGGAAATGATTTAGTGGCTTGTTGTTCTTCCTTGTTTTCAGATTCACTGGGAATGATTAGAGTAGTGGAGACCATAAGAATTTTTAAGAATTTTTTATCTCCATCACTCTCTAAGTCACTAGATTCTGAGTTTGGCTCTTCTGTATCATCCCATGTGGCAGCTATTGCCTTGCTCTTAGTTTTTCTATTTGGGCATTCAGTAGAGAGGTGTCCATACTTCTGATAGGCATAACATTGTAGTTCTTTGGCATTTTTACCAAATTTACCTGCAGAAGGTCTGTTGTCCATATTTCTTCCTCTGGAAGGACCGTCGCGATTCTTCTAAAAGAATTTCCTGAATCTTTGTGCCAGGAAAGCCACTTCCTCATCTTCATCTTCTTTTTCACTTTCACTGTTCTCTTTTGTTGTTTTCTTTAAAGTTTTTAGAACAGTAGTTTTGGGTTTTTTGGATTTGTTTGAAGTGTAGTTCAAAAGTTTATAGGGAACTTACTAGTTCTTCTACTTTCATTTCATCAATATTCCTACACTCTTCAAAACGTTTCTCCCAAACCACCCATAGAGTTGCAAATGATATTCAACTTTGTGGAAAAAGTCCATAAAAGTTTCATACTCTTCCATTCTGAGACTTTCGAACTATGAAGTCAGGAGTTGTAGTTTGGATCTCTTCACAGTACTTGTGCCTTCATGGGTTGTTTCTAATAAATCTCATACTTCTTTGGATGTCCCACACATACTTATTTGATTGAATATGTCATGGGACATGGCATAGTAGATGGCGTTCATAGCTTTAGCTTCAACAGTCTGTTTTTCTTTATCGAATGTCACCAACTTTTCTTTGGATTTGGGTTTTGTGATGGTTGAGCCACTGTCAAGTACAATTTGTTCAATTGGTGGCACATATCCACTTTCAACAATATCCCAAACGTCATGATCCAAAGATCTCAAAAAGAAATGCTTCCTAGCCTTCCAGTATGGGTAATTTGATCCATTAAACATAGGAGGTTTAGTGACCGATGAGCCCTCTCCTTTGGCCATATTCCCAACTTCAGTCAAGATCACTCTCTAGGCAGTGAAGCCCTTAAAGAGAGACCTGCTCTGATACCAAATGAAATTGTGGTGAAGACCGCTTTAGTCGAAGTAGGAATATATCAATATGTCCTAGAGGGGGGTGAATAGGACTTTTTAAAGTTTTATAGTTTATTTAAAATCCTATTACACCAATCCTAACAGCAGACACATATTAGGATTACTCAAAGTTAACACTACTGGCTTTTAAGCCCGATAGAGGGTCCAATCACAAACTATTTAAGATACAAACAATATTCAAACTAGTTTATGATGGATATGACTGTGTAAGTGTGTGAGGTGTGATCATAGATATTCAAATATGAAAATATTAAAGCAAATCACACAGACAAACGAATAGCAATCTCAAACACAGTCATTTTTATAGTGGTTCAATTACTTGTCTACTCCACTCCCAGTAACCGCACTCAACCCTTGAGTGTATCGGATTTCACTAAGAAGGTTTCACAGCGGTTCACCTCAAACCTAAGGTTTTAAATCAGGTTCACCTTCAACCTTTACAGCCTATACTGAGGCTGACTGTTGATGCTCTCACGAGCAAGGGTCAACATGACACACCCACTTTTAGGCACACTGACCAAGGATCTTCTACAAGACCCTGAGGTTTCGCTTGGTTCACCTCTAACCTAAGGTTTTAGACAGGTTAACCTTCAACCGGATGTTTATGCTCTCCACAGAGCAAGGGTCCACACAACGCATCCACTATGTACACTTCCGCCAGAGGCCTCCTACGAGGGCTTGAAGGGGTGAGAAACACCTTAGACCCAATCCTACAGAGGAATGATCAAAGGGTCCTCTGAACTCTAATTGCTTACAGATAAGTGGATGAGTCTCATTCAGCTCGTTGATGAAGATCTCCTCCTTTGTTGATGAAGAGTCTTCTGCTTCCTTGATCCGCAACTCAAAAGATGTACCAATATATGGCTACGGGTTGGGTTAAGGATATGATGGAATCCTACTCTTTAAATGTTTTCCTATTAGGAAGATAGAGCGATTCCAAACATCTATGCATTCAAGGCATCCCAACTTAATGATTTGCCATTAAGGTAGTAGCTGGAGGATCCTTAAATGTGGAAGTTCATTCCCCAATCTACTATAATGAATATCAATGATAAGGGTGGATTAGAGGATGAACTCCCTTAAGAGAAAGGGCTTTGGGTATATGATCTAAGGTAAAACACTTAAAAGCACTCTCTTCTTTTTCTCTCTCCCAGCATCAAAAGACAAGCTCTCTTTATATAGGCCAAAAGGTTTCAATTGATATAAAATGGTCATATTTATGACAGAGTTCGATATCAACAAGTAGGGTCGATATCATCGAGCGTATACTCTCGATAGCATCGACTGGCTGCTCATTGATACAAACTCAAATGTCATTCGCTTTTGAAACCAATTGCTAGCTGGTCGAGGGAATCGAGACCGTATCGATGTCATCAGATTTCGAACTCCGATTCCATCGATGCAAGGTTCGAATCCTTGACATTTGAAAATGAGAGAGACTTGCTTTGAAATATTTCAGGTTTACAAGAATGATCGAGGGACCTTCGAGATCATTGAAATTTAAATATCAATGATATCAACAGAGTGTCAATGCATCGATAAATCCAAAAGATTTTCGTTTAAGCTTGCTAGACAGTTTCTGTCCCTATTTGATGCTATCAAAACTGTACCAATATCATCAATATTTGAATATTGATTCTATCGAGGGACCCCGATCATAAATAGACATCCTGAAATATTTTATTAGAAGACTAGATGCCCATGACTGATATCATCAAGATTTGAACTTCGATGGTATCGAGAACGGCTTCGATATATCAATGCACATGTGATTTTCTTAAGTAAAAATAGGGGCGCCGAAGATCTGTCTGTCGATATTATTGAGTCACTTTCGATAGACTCAAGATTTAAATATCGATGATATCGATAGGTAGATTGATACATCGATAAATCAGTCCAGAGATATATGTAGATGCTGGACACTTTTGTCGTCATTTCGTTGATATTGTTTAAGCATTGAGGACATCGATAGAGCAGCTTAATTCTATCGAGATGTGTATTGATAAAATTGACAAAGCTAGAAAAACTTAGAAATTTTCTGTTTTCGAAAAAGTTTTCTCACTTAAAAAACCGTATAAAGTTCTAACTTGTTTTAAGGGTTTTATTTACCCGGTGTTTTAGGACATGGGATGTGAGGCTTAGATTTACCTAAGGCGAGCTTGCATACATTCCGGTTGAGACAGATGCTTCTAATTGATCTTCCTATGAGGCTCTGCAGTCTATCCGACTCAACTCTCACGTTACTTGACAAACCAGGGCACTTTCAACGGCTGCCTCAACTTATCCACAATCCACATGCCATATACCACATGCCATATATCACAATGACAAATTTCTCCCCCTTTTTGTCACAATATGACAAAGAAAGGAACCAATAAATAGAAGTGGAAATAGATAGATAAGGAAGAATAAGAAGAATGATGAGGAATAATGGAGCAAGATAATAGTATAATAAATCCATAAGCAAGTCATGTTCAAGCATAAACAACCAAATTAAACCAAGTATAACCAAGTTAAACCAAGTAAAACCAAGTTAAGCCAAGTGCAACCGCATATGACAAAAGAAATCCAAGTATCATTAAAGTTATTACAAACCAAAATAAGCAAAAACTAATCAGAATCCGATGAAGGAGCATGTATGATAGGATCAAGTTTATGAAGTCCCTTATTAAGGCACCTAAGATACTTGTGCATATATTTGAATTGCAAATCATGGGATACATTCATGTTCTCTACCTTCTCCTCTAAAGAGCACAACTGCACATCAAAGTCAAATGGCTGATAATCAGGATCATCTGCTGAATTGGATTCGATCTCATCAAAAATATCATCCATGTTAATGTCATTTGGAGGTAAATCACCTTCTTCTTCATTCACTACAACAGCTCCTCTAACACCCACATTGACTTGGCCTATTGCCAACCTCAGATTCATTTTGTTTATATTGGAGTTGTTGAAGATTAGGTATTGAATGAGAGCTTCTCCAATAGGCATAGCCATTAAAATATGTGTGGCCAACACAATTATAGGATAAGTGAAAGGGATATCACTATGTCTAGGATGGAGACAGAATTTAATGATGCAATGATGATTAAAGAAGGAAGACATACATTGGTTTCAGAAACAATGGCATGAAGAATTTGAACCATTAACATAGTGAGTTCGGTTTTGTTACTGGAACGGGGATAAACATTAAAAATGAATATCCTGTGAAGGACTCTGTATCTGGGTAACAAATACTTTGAAGCAAGTGCATTTCCATTAGTACTCCATTGTGCATCTATATTGCATAATTCTGTAGTAAGCATTTGTTTTTCATATTCAGATGGTTTAGCTACTAGAGTGCTAATGGGAATACCTTCATCATTGACAGGTATGTCCATTAGACCAGAGATCAGATGTCGGTCTACTTCAACTAGACCTTCTCTAGTGGTACTAATAAATATAAGATTTTTAGTAAAAAAACCAAAGATGTATGCATACATAGCTTGTGCAATGGACCGGTATGCCGACCCACCCTAATGTAGAATGTTGTCCTATCCTACAAATTAGAGAAGAGGAAGGATTTCAAACGGAGCTAGATGTTCAACATGAATAGGTCGTTCAACTATAACATTGTGCAACCTTATATCCTGCACATAAGAGGGATCATCTTTGGGTGACCAAAGGTGGTACACTGTGATAGGTGATGATTTAGAAGATGGACCACGAGAACTTTTCTTTTTGCCTCTACCTTCCATTTGCAACTAGGAAATCAAGGAACCAAGTGATTGTAAAAGAAGTAGCGTGAGTTTTCTCAAGATCCGATTTTGGAAAAGAAAACCCCAAAAACCACTATGAAACAAGAAATAAATCATACCAATGATGGAAAAGGAGTGTTATGAACTTGAATCTACAAGGAAAATAGAAATAAAGCACTAACCTTGAAGAACTAGGAGGTGGATTCGACTGGTCGACCTAGGACCCATTGGAGAAGAAACACAAAATGAAGAAAAAGGAATATTTCCACAAAATAAAGCACTAAAACGCGCTACATGGCTGGTTGAGTACTTGCTCGACCGGTTGTGTCACGACTGGTCGAGTATGTACTCGACTGGTCGTGCACAGCCCAAAATATGCAATTTTCATAAAATTTTAAAATTTAAACATTTAAACTAACATATATATATATATAGAGAGAGAGAGAGAGAGAATATGATACAGAAATGTATGAATAATTAATTCAAATTGTACATACTAAGATTAAATTTCAATTTAGAAAATCTGCTTTTGTCGAGCGATATTGTGAATATGTCTGCAAGCTGAGTCTCGATAGGTATGTATTCCAAAGAAATTGTCTTTTCTTCCACTTATTCACCAATATAGTGATATCTAATGTCAATGTGCTTGGTTCGTAAATGCTGATTGGATTTTTAGATAAATTAATAGCACTAAAATTATCACAATATAAAACCATAGAGTCCTGTGCAATTCCGTAATCGCTTAACATTCTTTTCATCTATACAAGCTAAGTACATGCATTACCTGCTACAATGTATTCCGCCTCAGTAGTTGAGAGTGGTATGAAACTTTATTTCTTACTTTGCCAAGAAATTAAATAGTTCTCAAGATAAAAACAACCACCACTAATTGATTTCCTATCATCAACGTTACCAGCCTAATGAGCATCAGTGTAACTAGCTAATTAAAAACTAGTATCATGTGGATACCAAAGACCCAGATTTACTGAACTTGCGACATATCGCAAAATGCACTTAACAACAATTAAATGTGACTCTTTAGGGTCAGATTGATATCTAATGCAAATTACTATGCTAAATGCAATATTAGGTCTACTTGCAGTTAAATAAAGCAAACTTCCAATCATACTGCGATACAATTTAGGATCCACTCTCTTACTTGTAGAGTTTTTTGAGAGTCTTAAAGTCGTACTCATAGGAGTATCAAAAATTTTCCCATTCTTAAATCCAAACTTTTTAACTAAGTTCAGAGCATATTTGGTTTGAGAAATAAAGAAACCATCAGGTTGTTGTTTAACTTGCAACCCTAGGAAATAATTCAATTCCCCAAACATGCTCATTTCAAACTTAGATTTCATAAGATCTGTAAACTCAACAGTCATGTTGGCACAGGTAGATCTATAAATAATATCATCAACATAAATTTGCACTATTAAAATGTGATCATTATGTTTCTTAATAAACAGAGTCTTATCAACACTTCCCATTGGAAAATTATGAATTAGCAAAAACTTACTCAACTTTTCATACAATGCCCTAGGAGCTTATTTCAAACCGTGGAGTGCCTGTTTTAGGTGGTAGATATGATTCGCATTCTTAGGGTCTTCAAAACCTATTGGTTGTTCGACATACACTTCTTCATGCAAATCGCTATTGAAGAAAGCACCTTTTACATTCATTTAGTATATTTTGAACTTTCTAAAGCAAGCGATGGATATAAATAGTCTGATTGATTCAAGACGAGCTACTGGGGCAAAGGTCTCATCATAATCGATGCCTTCAATTTGAGTGTACCCTTGTACAACCAGCCTAGCCTTGTTTGTAATGATATACCAAGTTCATCAGACTTATTTTTGAAAATCCATTTACTTCCAATAATGTGTTTATCTTTAGGTCTTGGAACTAAGTACCAAACATCATTTCTAACAAATTGATTAAGCTCTTCTTGCATCACAACTATCTAGTTTTCGTCAGTAAGAGCTTCTTTTACATTAGTCGGTTCTATATGAGATGTAAAGAACACGTAATTACACATATCTTCTAGTTGTCTACGAGTGCGCACACTAGTGTGAGGGTTTCTAAGAATCTGATTAGTTGGATGATCTTTAACAGTCCTCAGTTCAGAGTTATTTTGACTTGATGAAGTATCTGGTTTATCAATTAGAAGTACTTCATCATTTTCTAAACTTTAGATAGGTCTATTTAAATGATCGTCAATAACACATTAATGGACTTTTAAATTATACCAGTCCTCTTATTAAGAACCTGATATGCTCGACTATTCAGAGCATACCTTAAAAATATTTCTTCATCACTTTTGGTGTCAAAATTACCTAGATTTTCCCGGTCACGTAAAATGTAGCACTTATTGCCAAAAACTCGAAAGTATTTGATAGTAGGCTTCTTATCAAACCACATTTCATAAGCCATTTTCCTATTTGATTTTCTAGTAGAAACACGGTTAATTATATAACACGCAGTATTTACGGCTTCGGCCCAAAGATTTTTAGGGAGCTTCATACTATTTAACGTTACATTAGCCATTTCTTAAAACACTCTATTTTTTCTTTCTACTATACCATTTTGTTGTGGTGTTTTGGGTGCAAAGAATTCATGTGATATTCCTTGATCACTGCAAAACTTCTCAAAACCACTATTTTCAAATTCTGATCCATGATCACTACGGATCTTACAGACTTGAGACTCTTTTACAGTTTGGATACGTCTAAGTACCCTTTTAACTTTATCAAGAGTTTCTGATTTGTCCCTTACATATCTGGTAAACTCATCAGCAATTACCAGTATATACTTCTTGCCACCTCAACTCTCCGTTCTAGTTGGTCCAATAAGATCCATATGGAGTCGAGCGGTTTAGATGTGGCATTGGAGTCCACTTTTTTGTAAGAACCCCTAGTTTATTTTCCAATCTAGCATTCCCCACATATTTTGTCGATTTTTTATATTTTGGGTAAGCCTCTTACTAACTCTCTTTTGCTCAATCTATATAAGTTGCGGTAGTGTACATGTCCATGATGTTTATGCCATTACTCGGTCTCATCGGTATGGACCATGTAACATGATAATTTAGATGAGCTTGAATCACTTACAATGTAGCAGTTTTTAGAAGTTTTACAACCAGTTAATATTACAGAACCATTTTTATTTAAAATTTCACACCCTAGGTTAGTAAATTTTACACTATGATTATTATTGCATATTTGAGAAATGCTTAATAAGTTGTGTTTTAGCCCTTCTACATATAAAACATTCTCAAATAAAGGGAGGTTAAAGAGTTGAAACGTACCTTGCCAACAATCCTGCAGTTGCTACCATCACCGAATGTAACTGAACTATTAGTCATATCTTTAAGATTGGTGAACAAACCTTTGTCACCAGTCATGTAGCTGGAGCATCCACTGTCTAGGTACCACTTTGAATGGCTTGTAACTTTGAAAGTAGTGTGGGCAACCAAGCAAGTAACCTTAGAAACCCATTTCATTACCGTCTTGGGTCTAGGAGTATAGCTGGTCTTCTTATGTTTGTAGTTGTTATAAGACCGACCCACTGAGTTAGATTTTAACAGCTCCTTAAGTAAGTCAACAATTTTCTCAGCTAAAGGATTATGATTCTGATTTTTATAGTTGATATGATTGCTTTTAGGTTTTAAGGATTGAAAAGTTTTAACATTTTTAGGATAATTTTGATTTAGACTTTTCCCTTTTGAGTTTGAAGACTCTCCTTTCACAAACTTAGGAGTATTCTTATGGTTGGGAGGAATACTTTTGTCATAGCCCAATCCAGATGGGTCACCACATTTTCTGGATTCGGATAATAGTTTTTTTAATTAGGATCACCTTAGGCAACTTCAATGTGTCCTTTAAACTCAAAAGTGAAGAGATTTCAAGTTTTAGCTTTTCATTTTCAGATTTTAAGCTTTCAACTTAGGAGTTTTTGAAATCTAACTCGCACTTAGTTTTTTCAAAACGGTCTAAAATGTGAGATTTTTCTAAAACAAGAGAATCAAAATTTTCTTAAAGTTTTGAAAACTTCTCTTTCGTAAGTTTAAGTTTAACAACCAGTTTACAACTCTCCTTGTAAAGGGCTTTATAAGCATCTTGAAGATCTTCTACATTTTCATGATCACTATTCAGATTTTTTTCACTAGTTGAATCATCATGATCTGAAAAGGTGAACTTGGCCAGAGTCATAAGGGTTTTAACTTCATTACCCAATTGATTTCAGAATCTTCTGATTCAGAAGAGGCTTCAGAGACAGAAGATTCATCCCAAGTAGCCAGCATACCTTTCTTTTTAGGTTTGTCCTTTTTAGGACACTTGTTCCCTAAATGCCCATATTCATGGCAGTTGTAACATTGACTGTCTTTTAAAGATTTTCAGGTTTTTGATTTAGATCTTTTCTTTTCATTAGGTTTTTAAATATTAACCCTCTTTTTACTTTTGAAGATCTTATAAAACTTTTTAGCTAAAAGGGTCATATCATCTTCAGAATTTTCTTAATTAGAATTACTACTATTTTCTTGAGAAATACATTTAGAAGATTTAAGAGCAAAAGATTTACCTTTAGGAGCTTTAAAAGTTAACTCATAAGTCTGTAAGGAACCAACTAATTCTTCTACCCTCATATTATCCGTATCACGAAGTTATTGGATCGCCGTCACCTTTGAATTGAACCGTTCAAGTAGTGAGCGTAGTATCTTTGTACAAACTTTACTTTCATAGATTTTATCACCGAGACCCCACATAGAGTTCACAATGTCATTCAATCTTGTATAGAAGTCCATAAAGGTTTCATTTTCTTGAATACATATTTCCTCAAATTTGGCTACGAGGATTTGGACTTTAGATTTCTTAATGATTGTTGTTCCCTCGTGTGTCATTTCTAAAATATCCCAGGTTTATTTTGCAGTATCATAGGATATAATTCTTTTAAATTTATCCAGTGATAGTGTGCAAGTTATGACATTTAAAGCCGTTACATTGTCACTACTCTCATTTTTCTGAAGAGTGGTCCAAGAAAAATAAGGTGTGACTTTCGTAGATTTGGATCCATCGATATCAGTTACTTCAGTGGTAGGAGGGGTCCATTCAGTCACTGTGGCTTGCCACACGCTCTCATCCATGGATTTTAAGAAAATCCTCATTCTGACTTTCCACTAGGCATAGTTGGAGCCATCAAATGGTGGAGGCTTAGTGACTGAAACGCTATCAAAATTTGACATCTTACAAAGCTCGGATCGATTAGCTCAGGAAATTAATCCAAAAGAAATAACAATTAAAATGAGCTATTAGGCTCTGATACCACTTGAAAAGGCCGAGCTATTAAGTCTTGGAGGGGGGGGGGGGGGAGTGAATAGGACTATGCTAAATTTGAAAAAATTACCAGTGAAATTTAAACAATTAAATAAAGATAACACTTAAACAATCCACAATGCGAAAATGTAAAACAACCTCAAAAATCTAGTATTGAGAGGTTGATACAAACTTGGTTCTAAGGACAACCTGACACCAAAAACCAAAGGCTTATGGCAGGACAACCTTACTAGAACGTGGGTGAGTATAAAAAACTCAAACAGAAGAGGATATGAAAGAAATAAAAACTAATCTATTACAACATTCACCACGCAATGCTGAAATGTAAATATTACAACATTTACATCCACAAATACATCCCACAATCTTAAATCACAAAAGATAAAGAAAATAAACCACAAATCCACCAAACACAAAGAATTGTAGTGGTTCACTTGTATATACACCAACTGTTAAACCACATCCATACAACTACTCCACTTCTAATATCCTCACACAGTGGATATTAACGTTCACTATAAAAATAGGTTTTTCAAGGTTCACCTAAAACCCTCACAATTGTGTCTTTCAAGTGGGCTTACACAATTGAAAAACCTCACACTCTGAGTTTTCTGGATCACCTCAGACAAACCAAAACAGAGATTTTCCTGGCACAATCTCTATAAAACCAAAATAAAAAATTTACATAGCTGTAAAATACCTAGATATTCTCCTTTCGATGCAGCCCGGAAGAACCAAATCGGAGTAGAAGTTCAACATAGAAGTTCAATGTCCACACTCACTTATGAAATGGTTCTAGGTTTTAGATTGATTTTAAATTGAATTACCTTGGGCTAGCTTGATTTGATTTTGATTCTAATATATGGGAATATTTTAATCCCTCCTTTAAATAAAATTGGAATGCAGAATACAAAATCAAATACAGAGGAAGCTAATTAAAGAGAATATATAATGAGCACTAAATAGCTTAAGAATATCACTAACTTATCTCTCAGAGTGGCATATTGATTTAGCTTAAATTGAATACCAAACTCTAAAATTCGTGCTCTATTTATAAGTAAAGAAATCGCACTCTTGACTAGTCATCAGGTTGGCACGACTGCTCGTACGATCAACAACCTTTTAAAAATTGGGCGTGATAAGATAAGGTTGTTCCACGACTGGTTGTAGGGTCTGCTCAACTGGTCGAGTGGCCTCCACAACTGATCAAGTCCTCCCTACAACTAGTCGCATGGAACCCAACTTAGTTGTTGTACTGTGAGTCGAGCCTGCAGGACTGGTCAAGCACAGGTCGGGCACTATTCATACGATCGGTCGAGCAATCTCCAAGACTGGTCAAGGCTTTAACAAAAATTTTTAAAAATTAGTAACAAACTTAGGACTGGTTGAGGAATTCTTAGACTGGTCGAGCTAGTGCTAGGACTAGTCAAACATAGAACAAGACTAGTCGAGAAATAGTCTATGCACTTATAAAATGATTTAATTTAAATTATGTATTCAAAATGACCTATCCTATGGTCAATTTAGAGTCATTCATACCTTACATATAATGTATGAACATTAAAACTTCTTTTCCTTTGGTTAATAGATGATCTTTGAAGTTCACAAAGCTTGAGATGTTAATATATATAAAAGCTTGAACTTAAGACCTTTTGAAGCTTGAATTTGATTAACATTAAAGCTTGAGCTTGATGTTTAAAGTATAGGACCTTTGTCTTGACTTGAAGCTTGAACTATGAATCTTGAAACATTGAATTTACACTTGATGTTATACTTGAACATGAACATGTAATCTTGCTTTTGAAGTTCTTGAAGTAAGACATTGTTCTTACACTATCTTGATATATCGATGTGCTGGACAAGACACAAATTTCAAGATGTTTTGGCACTACAAAATTTTACAATTATAGGAGATAGAAATCATAACACTTACACATCGGTAAGCAAGATGCAGCGTTGGAACCGCTACGATGGCGCGGTCGCAAAATACAAGTCTCGGGTTAAGTCGACTTAGATACATGGGATGCAACATAGGGTCATGCGCAAACAACGATTACAGGTTACAGGTCGCCAGAATTCGACGAGGAGGATCAGAGAAGTTTAAGGAATGGTACGGACTAGGATACAGGCCTTATAGCTCTCCCCTCCTAATAAAATTTCATCCTCAAAATTTACATTAATATCACAAGTAGACATAACTCATAAGGAAAGAGGAAGCATATCATCATCATATAAAATCAGAGACAACATATAATCAATCATCAAAGAGATGGGGATAAAGCTCTCGAATCTAGGCCTCGTGCTCTCAAGATGCCTCATCTACGTTATGATGACCCCACTGCACCTTTACCAAGGGAATGACCTTGATCTGCTTCTTCCGATCAAGGATAGGAATTGGCTGTTCAATATAAGAAGTGTCCTCACGAACCTCTGACAGCTGCTAATCAATAACAGGAACGATGTCTGACCCACACTTTCTCAATGTAGAGACATGAAAAATGTTGTGGATGTCAGACAACTGAGAAGACAAGGCAAGCTGATAGGCCATTGTGCCAACGCACCCAGTGATTTCGAAAGGTCCAACGAATCTCACAGCAAGCTTGCTCTTCACTCCAAATGAACCACACCCTTCATGGGTGAGACCTTGAGATACGCATGGTCCCCAATGACAATCTTCAAAGGACGACGCCAATGATTATAAAAACTCTTCTGTCGGCTCTGAGCCATGCGCATCCTTTGCTTGATGATATCGATGGCCTCCGATGTTTGCTCCACAAGCTCGAGACCTAGTAGACGCTGCTCCCCAACCTCATCCAATAACTCAGTGATCTACATGATCTGTCATATAACACCTCAAAAGGAGTCATGCTAATGGTCTCTTAATAGTTGTTATTGTATGCGAACTCAGCTAGGCGTAAATGCTTATCCCAAATTCCTGAGATGTCAATCACGAAAGCTTGAAGCATATCCTCAAGGATCTAATTGACCCTCTCAGTTTGTCCATCGGTCTGCGGATGATATGCAGTGCTGAGCTGCACTATAGACCCCATCGCTCTCAGAAAGCTCCTCAAAAATTGACATGTGAAACTCGGGTAAGGTCTATAACCTAGTCTGTGCCATTCCTTAGACTTCGGCAGTCCTCTCGGTCGATTTCTGGTAACCCACGACGTGTAGGTAGCATTTGCGCAACACCCTGAGTCGCATCATATCGATTTAAGTCGACTCGACTTAAGACTTGTACCCTTGCGATCGTGCCATCATTGTGGTTCTAACATCACGTCTTGCGTACCGATGTGATACCCAGTCCAGGAGTTGTGGGCCCGCGTTTATTTTGAGAAAACATAGTGCATTGCAATCCCGAGAAGAGAATCTCTTCAATCTATTAAATCAATCCCATCAATCAATCAAGTACAACACCCATCCCTCTCTCACCCAAAAGTCAACAACACCCATACCTAGCCATTTCTTTCTTGCCAAAAGTCAAGAGAATCCATACCCTCTATCACATCTCCCTTACAACCCATCCTCTCCTTCTCATTCTCTACCTAAGCAACCAAGAGAGAGGACCGTCCATGGAGATGGAGCTCCAAGGATAACCAAGTTTGTAGCCCACTTCCTACCTCCAAACCTCCCAATCACCCTTCAATCCTCATCTTCCACCATTAAAGGTTAAACTTTAGAGCTTGGGACATCAAGGAGCTAAGAAGGAGCAAAATCGGTGGGTGTTCATAGCATTAGATCTTAATTTTGATGTAAGGCCCACCCATTTTGATATTTGTGTTCTAGTAAAGAGGGACTCATAGTGGCGGGGTCCCTCCTCTGTGTCATCTCTCTCTCTCTCTCTTGTGATGTGGTGTGGCCCACTTGATCCACGTCGTACAAGTCGTCTGGTCCCACCTAATGTATGCTTTTCATCCATGTCATCCAACCATCCATTGCTTTGGACGATGGGGCCCTGACCTGTGTTTCATCCATGCCATCCATCTTTGACGTGGATGAAGGGAAATATAAATAACAGCTTTATCCATAATGTGGGGTCCACCTTGAGCACGTGCTGCATCTAGCACGTGAGACCCACCTTGTTGTAGTGTTGCATCCACCACCATCCAGTCCCTAGACGATGGGACTGACCTTGATGTATATGTTCTATCCCCACCGTCAATTGCTTGGATGTGGGGCCACCTTAATGAGTGTGTGAGGTCCACACCGTCTATGGAAACTCATAGTGATATGTGTTAAATGTACACCATGCATCCAGGGCCCCACCGTGATGTGTATCTTGCATCCAGGCCGTCCGTCCAGGGCCTAGACGCTAGAGCTGATTCAACTTTAAAATAATATACACACACACACACCTGCTGTGAACGGATTGGCTAGTGTGCCTCACATAGCTATATAGTTGTTGTAAATTATGTCAGCAAGTTCTGTGGGGCCCACATGCCATGTTTATGAAATCGAGACCGTCCATCTGTTATGGGTCCAACACAGCAAGCAACTGTTGCTACATTCACATCAGTAGTCCTGTGGGCCATGATCATCAAGTTTGTTTTATATCCAAACCATTCACCCGTGTGTAACCTACACATGATATAATATGTTTTAAATCCACACTGTCCAGACCCCCTAGATGGTGGGACCCATTGTAATGTATTGGTTTTATCCCAATCATCCAATCCGTGTGAGACATGTGGACTCCACCACGATGTATGGGTTTTATGCTAGTCGTCCATCTGTGTTGACCCCACATGATGTGAGTGTTTTATCCAACCGTCTACCTAGACAGTGATGGGTGAGGCCCTCCTTGATGAATGTATTCTATATCCAAACCTTCCATCCATTCGCTGGAGTCAGCAGCCCAGCTATATAGCTGCTAGATTGACATCATCAGTTCTATGGGCCCCACTATGTGGTACGTGTTTTGCTCCACACCTTCCATATGATGGTGAGCCTCACCATGATATATGCGTTTTTCGTGCACCGTCCATTTGGACGTGGGAACCCACTGTGATATAAGCATTTCAAATCCACACCATCCAGTCCATTGGACGTGCGACCCCCTTGATATATATGTTGTACATCCAAGCTGTTCATCTAGTGGGCTCATTTGGAGGAGCAAGCCCACCTACTATATGTGTAGGGCCACCTTGATGTATATTCATGCTACCCATCTATTTTGTTGGACCATGGGATGCCCTATTAGGCTCAGGCCCACTATAAATATGATGAGGCCCATCTAATGAGGCTTGATGTGATGTAATTATGGCCCATGTGCCGAGGCACATAGTGATGTACATGCGCCCCATGAGTGAGGCCCGATGTGTTGTATATGAGGCCCACATGATGAGGCCCAATGTGTTGTATATGAAGCCCATGTGATGCGGCCCATGGTGATGTATATGAGGTCCATTATGATGTGTATGAGACCCTTGTGTAAGGCCCATTGTGACGTGTATGCCCATGTGTAAGGCCCATTATAATGTATTTGAGGCCCTTGTGTGAGACCCAATGTGATGTACATGAGGTCCTTGTGTGAGGCCCAACGTGTTGTATATTAGGCCCATGCGATGTGGCCCACTTGATGTATATGAGGCGATGCGATGTGGCCCATTGTGATATGTGAGCCCAGTGTGATGTATGTGAAGCCTATGTAATGAGGTTTGATGTGATGTATATGTGACCCATGTGATGCAGCCGATGTAATGTGGCCCATTATGATATGTGACGTGTAGTGTGATGTATGTGAGGCCTATGTGATGAGGCCTGATGTGATGTATATGTGGCCCATTCGATGCAGCCGACTTGATGTTTGTGAGGCCCATGTGATGCAGCCCATTATGATATGTGAGGCCCATTATGTTATATGTGAGGCCCTTATGTGAATCCATGGGCCCCACTATATGTTTGGCCCTGTGAGGGCCACTCCTTGGGAGTAATGTTGGTTGAATGTCCACATTGATGGACAATGATGGTTAAATGTCCACATTGTAACCTTCCCTTAGGCCTCATTAGGTCCATTCTTGATATGAGAAGGTCGTCTAGGTCCATCCTTGACATGAGGAGAGCACATCATCATCATATAACATGCTTAGTATAGCTCCACGATCCATGCCCATATACATCATATATATGCTTGATATGAGGGGTGATTGATCATAACACATACCATTGAGCGAATTATTATAGGACTCCCTAAGGGACGGAGTTGCAGTACATGAACACGCGGTATGTGCAAGTTTGATGCATGACTAGATGGTATGACTCATGCATCTCGCATTTTGTGATATGACCACCATACACCCTAGTGACATCAAGGTTGTGGCCTCCACAGGCATGTCATGGATGGCCATATGGGACACCAGAAATGTTTGGTTATAACATACGGGCGCGATAAATATCGCTGGGTGAAAATTCCTAAACCCCCGAGTCTATGGGAGGCCCCAATGTCTAGACCAAGTGGATATATATGAGTGTATGAGCGTCGTATACCAGTAGGCCGCATCTCTCACTGTATCGTGGTTGGTTGGGAGGGTGTGTGACCTTACTCGCCTGAGTGAGGGAGAAATATCTAGGTTGAGTTTGACTATCTTAAGGAATGGGTCCGCCATCGACGAGCTAGGCTCGATATTGGTAGGCAGATAGTGAGGTCTCTTCCACTTACCTAGTTGTGCGCTCGGATAGGGGTGGCAAGCTAGCGTAGAGTGTACGAGACCCAGTGATGATCCCAAAGATGTACAGTACTAATATATGGACTTATTGAGCAGGAGTTGCATACTCAACATTTTACTCATTTATTCATTCATTAACTATCCACTCGGGCTGGTGGTGTACAATTATTTGTTATGTGTACCATCGTAATGGCTAGGATTTCGGTTGGGGCACGTGACCAACCTGAGATGAGGAGTTTACCACATTGAGTCTATCTATCCAAATTTAGGTATGCGATTGATTTGGTTAGAAGTCCCTTGTGATGAACCCCATAGCCTGCGATACTACGTACTATCATCCCAACTTCACACTCCAACTTGCTCATTTCATTCGCACCACATATTGCATTGCATCTTCAGCACATAGCATTTGGTTTACTATGCTTCTATATTGCATGGCCCGAATAAGGTTGACGATATTCATGGACTCATTAGGGTTTACATATTGTATTGCATCCTCAGTATATGATATTTGGCTTATTATGTCTCCGCATTACATAGCTGATCTACATTGCTTCCTTAGTATATGCTATTAGTTTATTATGTTTTTGTATTGCATAGCCTGGATGAGGTTGATGGTATTTATGGACTTACCAGCATATTTCTGCATTACTCTAACAATGCATACTTGGCACTTACCTTACACACACGTACACCACCCTCTAAGCTTTCTATAAGCTTATGCACGATAGATGCATGCAGGTGGCATTAGGTCGCAGCAACGTTGAGCTTGGAGTGTGCAGCTGTCTTCTAGAGCTTTGATCTTCGATACATGTATTTCCCTTTCAGATCCGTATTCAACTGTTTATATTAGTGGATATGTGATGATGATGTTGCCCTTTTTATTTGGGTAAACTTGTGGTTATGCTTCTTATAAGATAAATGTATGTTGGAAAATCCTCCTTTTAGGATCCCACGATCGAAATCTAGTGTATGGGCACTGGGTGCCAAGAATGGGGTAGTATGGAGGCTTTCAGCGCTGGATTTGGTGATCGAGAATTCTGTTTGAGCCAGATTTCCAAGTTTGAGGCATGATAGAAGTTGGTATTGGAGCATAACTTGAGAATACCTGAGGATAAATCACATATCTGCTGATAGCTACTCTACACTCTATGATTGTTGAGAACTTAGAATAATTAGATCCCTGAGTTCAAATAACTAAGAAACTTTCTAATATAGCTCCCTACCATTGAGATTGTGAGGCTGCATAGTATTCCAGTTCGATCATTTCTGATCGGGATCCATGGATCAGTGAGGTCATCATAGTGTAGATGAGGCATCTTGGGAGTAAGAGGCTGAGATTCGTGGGCATTATCCTCATCTCTTAGGTGTTTAATTATGTTGGTATGTTTTATTCTGATTATATCTATAGTGATAGGATTTCCCTCCCTTGGTGAGTTATATATTGGTTGTGTTGTGGTTTAAATTTTGAGGATGAAATTTTTATTAGGAGGGGATAGCTGTAAGGCCCGTATCCTAATCCGTGCCATTTCTTAGACTTCCCGGTCCTCTCAGACGAATTTCAGTGACCCACAACCCATATGTAGTATTTGCGCGCGACCATAAGTTGCATCCTGTTGATCTAAGTCAACTTGACCTGAGACTTGGACCCTTGCGACTGAACCATCACCGTGTCTTGCGCACCAATGCGATACCTAGTCTAGAAGTTGTGGGCCCACGTTTATTTCGAGAAAATGCTGCGCATTACAATCCTGAGAAAAGAATCTCTTTAATCTATCAAATCAATCCCATCAATCAATCAAGTACAACACCCATCCCTCTCTCACCCAAAAGTCAACAACACCCATACCTATCCATTCCTTTCAACTTTAAAATAATATATATATATACCTACTGTGAACGGATTGGCTAGTGTGCCTCACACAGCTATATAGATATTGTAAATTACGTCAACAAGTTCTGTGGGGCCCACATGCAATGTGAATGAAATCCAGACTGTCCATCTATTATGGGTCCCATGTAGCATGCAGCTGCTGATGCATTCATGTCAGCAGTCCTGTGGGCCCTGATCATGAGGTATGCTTTATATCCAAACCGTTCACCTGTGTAACGCACACGTAATGCATGTGTTTTAAATCCACACCGTTCAAACCCCCCAGATGGTGGGACCTACTGTAATGTATGGGTTTTATCCCAACCATCTAGTTCATGTGGGACATGTGGACTCCACCACGATGTATGGGTTTTATTCTAGCCATCCATCTGTGTGGACTCCACATGATGTGGGTGTTTCATCCAGCCGTCCACCTAGACGGTGATAGGTGGGGCCCTCCTTGATGAATATATTCTATATCCAAACCATCCACCATTCATTGGAGTCAGTAGCCCAGCTATATAGCTATTAGATTGATGTCAGTAGTTCTGTGGGCTCCACCGTGTGGTATGTTTTTTGATCTACACTGTCCATATGACGGTAGGCCCCACCGTGATATGTGTTTTGAGTGCACTGTCCATCTGGACGTGGGGACCTACCATGATATAAGCGTTTCAAATCCACGCCATCCAGTCCACTGGACATGTGGCCCCCTTGATATATATGTTGTACATTCAAGCTATTCATCTGGTGGGCCCATTTGGAAGAGCAGGCCCAACTGCTATATGTGTAGGGCCACCTTGATGTATATTCATGCTACCCATGTGTTTTGTTGGACCATGGGCTGCCCCATCAGGCCCACTATAAATATGATGAGGCCCAACTAATGAGGCCCGATGTGATGTAATTATGGCCCATGTGCCGAGGCCCATAGTGATGTACATACGGCACATGAGTGAGGCCCGATGTGTTGTATATGAGGCCCAATCTGTCGTATATGAAGTCCATGTGATGCGGCCCGTGGTGATGTATATGAGGTCTATTGTGATGTATATGAGACCCTTGTGTAAGGCTCATTCTGATGTGTATTAGGCCCATGTGATAAGGCCCATTATGATGTATTTGAGGCCCGTGGATGTGGCCTATTGTAACGTATTTGAGGCCCTTGTGTGAGGCCCAATATAATGTAGTTGAGGCCCTTGTGTGAGGCCCAATATGATGTAGTTGAGGCCCTTGTGTGAGGCCCAACGTGTTGTATATGAGGCCCATGCGATGCGGCCCACTTGATGTATATGAGGCCATGCAATGCGGCTCATTGTGATATGTGAGGCCCATATGATAAGGCCCAGTGTGATGTATGTGAGGCCTATGTGATGAGGCCCGATGTGATGTATATGTGGCCCATGTGATGCAACCCACTTGATGTGTATGAAGCCCATGTGATGCGGTCCATTGTAATATGTGAGGCCCATTATGTTGTATGTGAGGCCCTTATGTGAGGTCATGGAACCTACTACATGTTTGGCCTTATGAGGGCCACTCCTTGTGAGTAATGTTGGTTGAATGTCCACATTGATGGTTAAATGTCCACATTGTGACCTTTTCTTAGGCATCGTTAGGCCCATTCTTGATATAAGAAGGCCGTCTAGGTCTATCCTTGACATGAGGAGAGCACATCATCATCATATAAGATGCTTAGTATAGCTCCACGATCCATGCCCATACACATCATATATATGTTTGATATGAGGAGTGATTTTTCATAGCATATATCATTGGGCGGATTATTATGGGACTTCCTGAGAGACGGAGCTGCCCCATATGAGCACGTGGTACACACAGGTTTGATGCATGACTGGATGGGATGACTCATGTATCTTGAATTTTGTGATATTACCACCATATGCCCTAGCGACATTATAGTCGTGGCCTCCGTAGGCATGTCCTGGATGGACAGATGGGACATTGAAAATGTTTAGTTTTAGCATACGAGAGTGATAGATGTCCCTAGGTGTAAATCCCTAAACCCCCGAGGCCAGGGGACACCCCAACATCTAGACCAAGTGGACATATATGAGCACACGAGGGCCATATAGTAGTAGGCCGAGTCTCCCACTATATCGTGGTGGGGTAAGAGGGGGTGTGACGTTTCCCACCTGAGTGAGTGGGCAATATCTAGTTTGAGTTTGACTAGCTTGAGGAATGGGTCCGCTATCGACGAGTCGGCCCCGATATTAGCAGGTGGATAGTGAGGTCTCTTTCACATACCCAGTTGTACACTTTGGATAGGGGCGGCAAGCTGACATAGAGTGTATTAGACCCTAGTGATGATCACAAGATGTACGGTACTAATATATGGACTTATTGAGTAGGAGTTGCATACTCAGCATTTTACTCATTCATTCATACATTCACTATCCACTTGGACTGGTGGTGTGTAACTATTTACTATGTGTACCTTTGCAATGGCTAGGATTTTGGTTAAGGCGCGCCACCAACCTGAGATCAGGAGTTTACCATATTGAGTTTATCTATCCAAATTTAGGTATGAGACTGGTTTGGATAGAAGTCCCTTGTGATAGACCCCATAGCCTGCGATACTACTTACTATCATCCTGACTTCACACTCAAGCTTGGTCATTTCATTCGCACCACATATTACATTGCATCTTCAGCACATATCATTTAGTTTACTATGCTCCTGTATTACATAGCCCGAATAAGGTTGACAGTATTCATGGACTCGTTAAGATTTGCATATTGTATTGCATCCTCAGTATATAATATTTCACTTCTTATGTCTCCGCATTGCATAGTTAATCTATATTGCTTCCTCAGTATATGTTATTGGCTTATTATATTTTTCATCGCATAGCTTGGATAAGGCTGATGGTATTTATGGACTTACTAGTATATTTCCGCATTGCTCTGATAATGCATAATTGACACTTACCTTGCGTACACACTTACACCACCCTCTAAGCTTTCTATAAGTTTATGCATGCAAGATGCATGCAGGTGGCACTAGGTTGTCGTAGCATTGAGCTTGGAGCATGCAACTGTCCTCTGGAGCTTTTATTTTCAACATATGTATTTCTCTTTCAGCACTATATTCAACCGTTTATATTAGTAGATATATGATGATGATGTTGCCTTTTTTTATTTGGGTAAACTTGTGGTTATGCTTCTTACGAGATAAACGTATGTTGGAAAATCCTCCTTGTAGTATCTCACGATCAGAATTTGCCGTATTGGCACTAGGATACGAGAATGGGGTGCTACGGAGGCTGTCGGCACCAGATTCAGTGATCGAAAATTCTGTTTAAGCCCAGTTTCTGAGTTTAGGGCATGACATTGGTTCTCGGTCAAAAACGATCGAGACTGGAACGTCATGCAGTCTCACATTCTCTTCAATGAATATCCTCGTAAGATGTTCTAAAGGTCAGGTCGTATGAATCGTAAGAAAATACACTGACTTCGTCAGACGATCGATGACAACCCATATGGCGTTGTGATCGCACTGAAACCTTGGCAAGCTCATGATAAAAATGGTAGATAGGTGCTCCCACTTCCATAATGGGACACTCACTTGCTGCAATGGACCTGGGGTCTCTGATGATTGGCCTTGACATGCTGGCACGTGTCACACTCGGCCATAAAACTAACAATATGGCACTTCATCCTCGCCCAAAAATATTACCTCCTCATGTCGTGATACATCTTCATGGAGCCCAGGTGGATAGTAAATCTCGATCGATGTGCCTCAGAAATTAAATCTCTACACAACTCTGGAACATCCGGGACATAAAATCAACCTCTGAAACGAAGTTTGTCATTAGAACTAATCTACCAATCTGCATGTTCCTCAGATGTGGCATCTGCTTGGTAACCCTATAATGACTCATCTATCTACTAAACCTCGATTAACCTTACGATAAGAGAGGGTTGAATCGACAAGCTCAATAACTAAATGATAGAAGACTCCAAACCAAGCTGAAAGTCATACTCTATTATATCCTCAAGCATCCTCCACTCTTAGACCATTATATGTGCCACCAGGCCATGTGGCTGATGGCTAAGAGCATCCGCCACCATGTTCGCCTTGCCCGAGTGGTACTGAAGATCAAAATCGTTGTCCTTCAGGAGCTCTATCCAACGTCTCTGCTTCATCTTCAACTCGGACTGTGAGAAGAGATACTTTAGGCTCTTGTGGTCAGAGAAAAGCTCGAACATGATCCCATAAAGATAGTACCTCTACACCTTCAGTGCGAATACAACTACATCCAACTTCAAATTATGTGTGAGATAGTTTTGCGCATGGACCTTGAGCTAGCAAGATGCGAAGGCCACTGGTTTCCCATGCTGCATCAGGACAACACCCAAACTAATATGCGAGGCATCAGTAAAAACCACGATTCCATCACTCCCATAGGGAAGAGTGAGGACTAGTGCGGACGCCAGATGGTCCTTCACCTCTGCGAATGCCTGCTCACATGCGTCACTCCACACAAACTCTTCGCCCTTCTGAGTCAACCTGGTCAACGGGTGTCACACCCCAAACTCAGAAACCGGGCTCACAAAATTTTCAATCACCGAATCTGGTACCGACAACCTCCATAGTACCCCATTCTCAGCTCCCAACGGGCATACGCCAGATTCTGATCCCATGATCCTACAAGGAGTATTTTCCAATGTACATTTATCTCATAAGAAGCATAACTATAAAATTCTTGATCACCGAATCTAGTGCCAACAGCCTCAGTAGTACCTCATTCTCGGCTCACAACGTACATACGCCATATTTTGATCATGGGATCGTACAAGGAGAATTTTCTAACATACATTTATCTCGTAAGAATCATAATCACAAGTTTACCCAAATCATAAAGGCAACATCATCATCACATATCCACTAATATAAACATTTGAATATAATGCTAAAAGGGAAATACATATGTCAAAAATCAAAGCTCTAAAAGATAGCTGCACGCTCCATGCTCATTGCTGCTGCGACCTAATGCCACCTGCACACATCTATCATGCATAAGCTTATAGAAAGCTTAGAGGGTGGTGAAAGTGTGTGCACAAGATAAGTGCTAAGTATACAATATAATGCCATAAATCATACAACATTGGAAATATTGACGAGTCCATAAATGCTATCAGAAATATTGGCAAGTTAATAAATCATACGATATCAGAGTAATGTAAAAACATGCTGATAAGCCCATAAGTACCATCAGCCTTATCCAGGTTATGTGATGTAAAAACATAATAAATCAATATCATATACTGAGGAAGCAATGTAGATCAGCTATGCAATGGGGAGACATAATAAGCCAAATATCAATACCAAGTCCACGAATACCATCAACCTTAATTATGTTATGCAATACAGAAGCACAGTAAACCAAATACAATGTGCTAAGGATGCAATATTCAATGCGAATGAAATGACCAAGCCGGAGTGTGAAGTCGGGATGATAGTACATAGTATCGTAGGTTACGGGGTCCACCACAAGGGACTTCTATCCAAACCAGTCCCATACCTAAATTTGGATAGTTAAACTCAATGTGGTAAACTCCTAATCTCAAGTTATTCGCATGCCCCAACCAAAATCTTAGCCATTGTAAAGGTACACGTAACAAATAGATGCGCACCACCAGCCCGAGTGGATAGTAAATGAATGAATGAATGAGTTGCAACTCCTGCGCAATAAGTCTGCATATTAGTATCGTATATCTCTGAGATCATCGCCGGGGTCTAGTACACTCCAAACCAGATTGCCGCCCCATTGTCCACAACCAGGTGAGTGGAAGAGACCTCACTATCCGCCTAGCTAGTAGTCAGCTAATACCTACCCGGCATGTTGATAGCGGACCCATTTATGAGCTGGTTAAACTCAGCCTAGTTTTATTCGCTACGAATCAGGTGGATAAGGCTACACCCCCTCTCAACCGACCATAACACAGTGGGAGATGCGGCCTACTGGTATTCGGCACTCTAGCACTCATATAATCCAATCGGTTTAGACGTTGGAGTGTCCTCTAGTACCAAGAGGGTTTAGGAATTTTTACCCAGGGCCATCTATAGCGGCCCGATGCTAATAACAGATTTTCAATGTCCCATTTAGCCATCCACAATATGCTAGTGGAGGCTACGACCCTAATGTCATTAGGGCATACGTTGGTCATATCCTAAAATGTGAGATGCATGAGTCACATAGTCCATCCATGCATTAATCCTGCGCATACCATGCGCTCATGTGGGGCAACTCTGCCTATTAGGGAGTCCCATAAGCAACCTGCCCTATGGCATATGCAATGACCAACCACATCTCATAACAAACATGCAGATGATGCGTATGGGCATGTATCGTTATGCTATGCTGTAACATACTCATAATTGGTATCGATAATCAGCATCGACAATCGGCCTATACAATCGGCCTCGACAATCGAAATCGGTCTCAACAATCGACCTCGATAATTGGAATAGGCCTTGATAATTAGCCTTGATAATTGGAATCGGCCTAACAAAGGGCCTAAGGGAAGGTCACAATGTAGACATTTAACCATCATTGCCTATCAATGTGGATATTTAACCAACATTGCTCCCAAGGAGTGGCCCACATAAAGCCAAACATATAGTGGGCCCAAGGCCTCGCACAAAGGGCTAATATACATTGCAATGGGCCTCATTCAAGGGCCACACATACACCACATTGGGCCTCGCCATATGAGCCTTACATACACTACATTGGGCTTAACAAATGAGCTGGAAATACATCATAATGGGCCTTACCAAATGGGCCGAAAGTACATCACAATGGGCCTTACTAAATGGCCTGGAAATTTATCATAATGGGCCTTACCAAATGGGTCAGAAATACATCACAATGGGCCTTACCAAATGGGTCAGAAATACATCACAATGGGCCTTACCAAATGGGTCGAAAATATATCATAATGGGCCTTACCAAATGGGTTGGAAATACATCAGAATGGGCCTTACCAAGTGAGCCAGAACTACATCACAATGGGCTTTACCAAATGGGCTAAAAATACATCATAATGGGCCTTACCAAATGGGTCAGAAATACATCGCAATGGGCCTTACCAAATGGGACGGAAATACATCACAATGGGCATAGCAAATGGGCCAAAAATACATCATAATGGGCCTTACATGGGTCGGAAATACATCACAATGGGCCTTACCAAATGGGCCAAAAATACATCACAATGGGCCAAAAATACATCACAATGGGCATTACCAAATGGGCCAGAAATACATCTCATTGGGCTACGACATATGGGCCGGAAGTACATCACAATGGGCCTTACCAAATGTGCCGAAAATACATCACAATGGGCCACATCAAATGGGCCACAATTACATCAAGGCGGGCCTTAACGGATGGGCCACTAATACATCAAGGTCGACCTCATGGATGGGCCATAAATACATCAAGGTGGGCCGCATTTTGCGAACTGCACCAATGGGTCACACCATCTACAAGTGGGCCACATCGATGAGCCACAAATACATCCAGGTGGGCCAAATGGATGGGCCATAAATACATAAAGTTAGGGCCCACTATATTCTCCATACAATCTGGCCATAAAGTCAGAAAGACCTGGATTAAGAGGGAAAACAAATTTCACATAGATCCAAAACTTTTGTAACCCCAAAAAGGGTTTCAATGGTAGGCGTTCAATCTCCACTGTTTTCTATAGTGGTCCACCTGATAGACAGCGTAGATATAGAATAAATACATTAATGGTGGGTCTCACACAGCACACTAATGATGATCAACACCGTCCAAACATCATTTATGTAAATTAGCACTGCCCAAACATTGTCCGAGTAAATCAACACCATTTGGACACTGTCTAACTCATCAACATCATCCAAATATTGTCCAGCACCATCCAGATGGTCTGGAAGGTGTGGATGAAATAAATACATCACTGTGGTCCCCACGTGGGACCCATGGATAACATAGTTGAAACACATATATCAGAGTGCGTCCCACTGCAATCGACTATTAGAGAAAGACATGCCTCATGGTCAGCCCACAACTGCTGATGTCAACAGCAACATGAGCTGCTGGATGGCTCAGATATACAACATATTATATGGTGGGCCCCACCATCTAAAACAACGAATGGATGGCTAGGAGAAATGCATATATCATGGTGGAATCCCACGTGTCCACGTGTGGACAGTGCACACCAGGGTGAAGTCCCACATGTCCACATTTGGACAATGCACACACCAAGGTGGAGTCCCACCATCCAGATAGACGGTGAGGATATAACACATAATTGGTGAGGTCCACATAGATGGACGATCTGGATATAACATGTAACGCCCTGAAATTCGGGGGTCGAGCATAACTCAGCTCCCGAGTTTCAAAACATCACTTATGCAACATATGTAATGATGGATGTATGTTGTCTGTATGAGTGCATAAAACATGGAATAGATTAAGCCAAACTGCAAACATAATTCAGGGATAAGTGAAAGACGCAAGCGGAAGACTTAAAGAGATATATGTGAACATGTGAAAGTCCCTGTGATATGTATGCTCTGCCAGGTCATAATTACAAGTGTTTGTTTTCAAAATATAAGTATCAAAATGAAATCATCTAGTACAAAGAAAACCAGAATCCCCGTAGATCAGGACACGGCTCACATGAACCCGCCTGAGAACTGCATAAAAGAAAACGTGTCCTCGTCATCCTCATACTCCTGCTCTGCCTCAGGGGTCGCATCATCATTTGCAGCTAAGACAGAGTCTGGTTGGTGTTGAAACACCATCCTAGAATGTGGGAGTGAGTGATCAACTCAGTGGAACTATACAGTAAAAGTTAACATGTTATCAAATCAATCAAGCAGTAATGATAAGGCAATACAATCAAACACGTCCTAATTACTCTTGTTAATGCAAGGATGTATGTAGAAATGATGCATGCTCTCGCCTGCACTCCCTTAGCGTCTTTATCTTACGGTACGCATGATAACCTCCCGCAGTGCCAACGACGCCAAAGCACATGCAATGCAGTGCATGAACATGATTACCAAGTTGTTATTAGTCTTTTTTATACAGTAGGATTGGGAAGCTAAGTTACCTTCCTCATATTAATTCCCAAACGGTGATCCATTTTAGGGTCGTCAGTCCTAAACAATCTCATACGATCATATGGTTCTAGGTCACTGCAAAGGGCTCGTCACCAATCAATACATGCCTATTATACATTAGTTACTACCCTAAGGCTCGTCGCCTCAACGCAGTATCAAGGTATGCTCGAGGTCACTACAAAGGGCTTATCACCAATCAATGTAGGCCGATAGCATGAATATAGTGTCCCATACCACCTTAATTGGCTCACGAGTCTGGTGTGCTCACTGGTCACTACGAGGAGGCTCATCACCCCAGCGTAGGCCGACAGCCCGACCACGGTGTCCCATACTACCATGCTCGGCTCATGAGTCTTAGCAGATCGAGGTACCATGGTTAACGGGATTTGTACTGGTAAGTTTGGTACCTTAGATTCAAGCAATAGCGTCCATACATGTGTACATCCACCGGGACAATCGGGTTACTTGACGAACTCGACTAGCATGAGCGTACGTTAAGTTGAACGACATAGAGTGTGCAAACACTCTGTGTGGCCAAACCACTGCCGACAACCCTAATACGACTCAGGTTCGTCAAACACGTCCTACATGGCTAAAACTACCTCGGCCATGAACTCAAGGTTTGTTACCGATTCCCTAGACTATTTCATAGTCCCAAATATCTTCAATCATAACAGATATTCATACGAACAATTTAGAACAGAAATGGATCAACAATTCTAATCATACAGTATGTGAGCATTTGAAGAATATCAACTTAACATGGATTTACACCTAAGTAGTGCTTGAATTTAAACAATAAAGAATGTAAATTTCATGTAGGAAATCATACACACCAATAGGATAGTTGAGAATCTCTTCTCAACGCCCGTAAACAGGATAATATATTACACACTTGATCATTCAGACATTTCTACAAACACTTAGACTATATATTCCAACATACATGACGTATGTTGCTGATAACACACATTTGGACAATTCCTTTCGCCAAGGAGTTGACAGACATACAACTAGCACAAATACACGACAATTAATCATGGCAAACACATGTTCGTATTTCATACGTATACGATACTTTCTACCTATACAAGGAATACACGAATCTTAATATATCTCATATATATCAGGAACGCGATATAAACATCACATTTAGCATGTGAAATTACACCCACAACAATAATAAACCATTAACCGACATTGAAAGCCTTGAAAACCATAACCTATACGAATATAGTCTGCACCTTAAACCAGAAAAATGCGCACAAATCTGATTCAGACGATAAATCTTTGTCAACGGCGACTAGATAACCTAAGGCAAGAATAAAATGAGCTACATCAACACTTAGACTATTCTAAGCTCTAAAACAGGCTAAGGTATGATTGACTTACCTGAGAATGAACTTAGAATCACCGAAAAATGATTCAAAAGTGAAGGTTTAGGAACGTAGAGTAACAAGAAAGAATTTCAAAATGATTCACCAACTTCTCTCTCACTTTCTCTCTTTTCCTCTCTCTCTCTCTTAGCTAGGGTTATAAATTCGTATGGAATTAAGAGTGAGGGTTTAAAGTCTTTATATAGGCCTAAAATGGATGAAAATAGCCCCAGGGCTAAGGTATACTTAGGTTATAACCAAATCGGGTCTATTCTGATCTAATGGAGCACTTCTGGTGGTCCTTTCTCCACGTGCGGTCAAAATTGAGCTCACTGACCATGGATTTAGGTCAGGCTGAGTTTTTGTACCGATCGAATTTACAGATCAGCCGTGGCGGACCAATCTCAATTCAACGGTCACCGAAACTCGATCAGGGCCACAAGCACTTTAACATGTGTGGGCCATCTTCCCTGATCCGAGGATAAATTTGGGTCAGAATCCAACGGTCAGAAAGCTTAGAATCGGCACGCAAGCGACACAACTCAGATTTCATAAATACATATTTAATTTCTCAGCTTTCTCACACTCTTTACTCCGGACTCAAGCAAATCGACTCAGGACATCATCTGGACTTGATTTTTGAGGTGATGGTCAAGCCCAACAAGATGATCATAATGGTCTAAGATTATCGCTATCGGACTTTCGACATGCTGTCCAGGTCCGATACAAAGTTTCCAAGTACTCACGAGAGTAACTGGATTTAGCATTGAATCCTAGATTTTAGGATAATATGGCGCTTACGATTCTATAGGTTTTGAGTCTTGCAGATCAAATTTAAAGTGATTGGTGCTAATTTCACAAACAATTAAGTTTAGCGCTAATTAACCCACATTTTACTTCTAAAGAATTTGAGGTAGTACTCGGGTCTTTGCATGAAAATTTTCAAGTCATTACATAACAATACCTCATGATGGAGGCCCATAGACCCAGCTGACGTCAATATAGCCAACTGTATAGCTGATGAGATACACCAGCCAATGTGCTCATAGCAAGTGGGTCCCACATGGGGCCCACAACATATACATGTATATATATATTATAATATTATCATTATATCTTATCCAACATCCAGGTCTGAACGGACAGCCTGGATATAAAACATATATATCACATGGGGCCCCTTTGGACGGACGATGTGGATCAGCACATACATCAATACAGGGCCCCATAGCCGTTGGACGGTGTTGAAGAAACATATGCATCATGGAGGGCAGCACCACTGCACCATCTAAGCACTCCAACACCATCCAAATCATCTGGATGGTGTGGATGGAACAAATACACAATGGCGTGGGTACCACCAAACTTGTCGATGCCAACTATAGCAGCTACTGGGTTCACATGCTCCAACAAATGGATGGCTGGAGGAAATAATACAATTGGGGTGTCCCACCATCCTTCCACTAGATGATGGAGATCAAGGTGGGTCCACATGATCTGGACGGTCTAGATTAACATACACGTCATAATCATGCCCACGGAAAATGTTGATATTTGTTGTTTCCCTCCATCCTAGCTGGCCCAAAATGGGCAGCAAGGTGCGCCCCATTCGCTGGACGTCTATAAACTCTGGATAGTCCAGATTGTTAATCAGGTGGGCCATACACTCATATCATCATATCATAAAAGAAAGAAAATAAATAGAGGAGGGAGGGTGAGAGGGAGACAGAGAGAGAGAGAGAGAGAGAGAGAGAGAGAGAGAGAGAGAGACATGTGAGAAGGGGAGGGACCCCGCCACTATGGGCCCTCCATATACAATGCATACATCAAGATGGGTCCCACATATGTTGGCCCTCAATTCATCAAATCCAAACAAAAATCACCCACCTATGCTTCTACTTGAACTTCTTCTTTCATCAACACATCTTAGAGCTCCTAAGGATCATGATTCAAGGGTTAAGATGAAGCTTGGATGGTGGATATGTGAGGTAGGAAAGTGGGCCACACTAGCTCTCTCCTCTCATGGAGCTTGGATGTTGCTCTTAGGAGTTTGAAAATTAGAGAAATGAGAAAGAGAGAGAGAGAGGATGGGATGTAAAGAGAGAGAGGGATGGGTGTGAGTGAGTGGAATGATGGGAAGTGATGGGTGTGTACTTGACATATATGGGTTATAAGAGAGAGAGAGAGTTGACTTTGGGGTTGCTCTTGTACTTGATATGATGGGATTTGATGTGATTGATTAATGAGACATTTTCTCTTGGGATTGCAAACGCGTGGCATTTTCCTCAAACTGAACGTGGGCCCACATCTCCTGGCTTAGGTATCGCCTCGGCGAGTAATACGCGACGTCAGAACTACGGCGATTACGCAGTCACAAGGATACAAGTCTCGGATTGAGCTGACTCTAGAATACGGGATACGACTCAGGATCGCATACAAATGCTGGTTACAGATCGCGAGTCGTCGAAATTTGACCAGGAGGACCGTGGAAGTCTAAGGAATGGTACAGGCTAGGATATAGGTCTTACAATGAGGCTGCAATGAGGGAGAAGCCCTTAATGAAAAGTCGGTAATAGACCGTCAAACCAAGGAAACTGCGGATCTCGGACACGTTCGTGGATTGGCTCCACTAACGCACTGCATCAATCTTCGAGGGGTCCACTGTGACACCCCACCATGTCACCACGTGACCGAGAAACTTCACCTCCTCCTGCCAGAACTCGTACTTTTTCAGCTTTATATAAAGCTGATGTGCGTAGAGGGTCTGCAAGGTAATCTCTTGACTCTGTTCATGCTCGTCACGGGTCCTCTAATATATCAGAATGTCGTCGATGAACACCACAACAATTTGATCAACATATAGACGAAAGACCTTATTCATTAGCTACATGAATACCACGGGTGCATTGGTCAGTCCAAATGACATGACCTAAAACTCAAAATGACCATAGCATGTCCTGAATGCTGTCTTCGAAATATACTCCTCTCGGACCTGAACCTGATGATAACCAGACTGTAGGTCTATCTTCGAAAAGAACTGCACCTCCTACAGCTAATCAAATGAATCATTGCTCCTCGGGATCGGATACTTGTTCTTAATCGTGACGTTGTTGAGCTCGTGGTAATTCACGTAAAGCCTCAATAAGCCATCCTTCTTCTTCATGATGAGTATCGGCACTCCCCACGGCAAACTGCTCAAATGGATAAAGTCTAACTCGCACAACTTATCCAACTACTTCTGCAGTTTTCATAACTCTAATTGTGTCATACAATACGGGGCCTTCGAAATAAGCCTGGTACTGGGCATGAGGTCAATCTGAAACTCGTTGTGCCAACGAGGTAGTAATTCCAGAATCTCTTGAAACATATCAGAAAAATCACAAACAAGCAACAATTGGTCGATACTCAAAGCAACTGACTCCTGAATGGTACAGGACAATAGGCAGGAAAGTTGCTCTCCTCTGGGTTCCACTACAAAATGGAACTGTGACATGCCGGGTATATATAACATGATTGTCCTCATGGAGTAGTCCAATATGCCATGATACTCGGCGAGCCAATCCATGCCCAGGATGACATTAAACTCAGACATTGGTAACATGAATAGATCAATAGGCAAAAAGATATCCTTAACCAAAATGGGGCAAGACGAGCAAAATCAGCCTAGCACTGCGGTCTTCTCCAATGGAGTCGATACTGACAAGCCCTCACGAGTAGACTCCAATGGCAAACAAGTAGATCGGGAGAAATCCTCGATCTCAAATGTAACGCCCTGAAATTCGGGGGTTGAGCATATCTCAGATCCCGAGTTTCAAAACATCACTTATGCAACATATTTAATGATGGATGTATGTTGTCTGTAAGAGTACATAAAACATGGAATAGATTAAGCCAAACTGCAAACATAATTCAGGGATAAGTGAAGGACGCAAGCAGAAGACTTAAAGAAATATAAGTGTACATGTGCAAGTCCCTGAAATACGTATACATGCCAGGTCATACTTACAAGTGTTGCTCTCAAAAATACAAGAATCAAAATGAAATTATCTATTCCAAAAGAAAACTAGAATCCCCGTATATCAGGACATGACTCACATGAACCCGCCTGAGAACTGCATAAAAGAAAACGTGGCCTCATCATCCTCGAACTCCTGCTCTGCCTAAGGGGTCGCGTTAACATTAGCATCTAAGACAGAGTCTGGTTGGTGTTTAAACACTGTCCCAGAACGTGGGAGTGAGTGATCAACTCAGTGGAACAAACCGTAAAAGTTAACATGATATCAAATCAATCAAGCAGTAATGATTAAGCAATACAATTAAACAAGTCTAAAGTACTCTTGTTAATGCAAGGATGTATGCATAAATGATGTATGCCCTCACCTGCACTCCCCCAGCATCTTCATCTTACGTTACGCGTGACAACCTCCCACAGTGCCAACGACTTCCATGCACATGCAATGCAATGCATGAACATGATTACCAATTTGTTATTAGTCCTTTTCATACAGTAGGATTGGGAAGCTAAGGTACTTTCCTCATATCAATCTCCACATAGTGATCCATTCTAGGGTCGTCAGTCCTAGGCAATCTCATACGATCATATGATTTTAGGTCGCTGCAAAGGGCTCGTCACCAATCAGTGCACGCCTATCATACCTTCATTACTATTCTAAGGCTCGTCGCCTTAATGTAGTATTAAGGTATGCTCGAGGTCACTACAAAGGGCTCTTCACCAATCAATGTAGGCCGACAACACGAATATAGTGTCCCATACCACCATAATCGGCTCACGAGTCTGGTGTGCTCACTGGTCACTGCGGGGAGGCTCATGACCCCAGCGTAGGTTGACAGCTCGACTACGGTGTCCCATACCACCATGTCTGGCTCATGAGTCTTAGCGGATTAAGGTACAACGGTTAACGGGATTTCATCGGTAAGTTTAGTAACCTAGATTCAAACAATAGTGTCCATACATGGTGAACATACATCGGACAATCGGGTTACTTGACGAACTCGACTAGCATGAGCGCACGTTGGGTTGAACAACATAGAGTGAGCAAACACTCCGTGTGGCCAAACCACTGCCGACAACTCTAATACGACTCGGGTTCGTCAAATCACGTCCTTCGTGGCGAAAGCAACCTTAGCCACGAACTCAAGGCTGATTACCAATTTCCTGGACTATTTCATAGTCCCAAACACATTCCATTATAACAGATATGCATATACAATTTAGAACAATAATGGAGCAACAATTCAAATCATGTAGTATGTGAGCATTTGAAGAATATCAACTTAACATGGATTTACACATAAGTAATACTTGAAGTTAAACAACAAAGAATGTGACTTGCATGTAGGAAATCATACACACCAATGGGAGAGTTGAGAATCGCTTCTCAATGCCTGCAAATAGGATAATATGTTACACTTTAGACATTCAGACATTTCTCCAAACACTTAGACTACATAGTTCAACATACATGACGTATGTTAGAATGCACGCATTTGGACAATTCCTTTTGCCAAGGAGTTGACACACATACATCTAGCACAAATACATGACAAATAATCATGGCAAACACATGTTCATACTTTATACATATACAATACTTTCTACATACATAAGGAATACACAAATCTGAACACAAGGCATATATATCAGGAATACAATATAAACATAGCATTTGGCATGTGAAATTGCACCCACAACAAGAATAAATCATTATCTGACAATGAAAGCCTTGAAAACCATAACCTATACGAATATAGTCCGCACCTTAAACCAGAAAAAAGCACATTGAACTGATTCAGACAATATGTCTTCTTCAACGGCGACTAGATAACCTAAGGCAAGAATAGAAATGAGCTACATTAACACATAGACTATTCTAAGCTCTAAACAGATTAGGGTTAGATTAACTTAGCCAAGAAGGAACTTAGAATCACCGAAATAACGATTCAAAAGTGATGGTTTAAGGATGTAGAGTAACAGGAAAGAATCTTAAGATGATTCACCAACTTCTCTCTCACTTTCTCTCTTTTTCCCTCTCTTTCTTAGCTAGGGTTAGAAAATTCGTATGGAAAAGAGAGTGAGGGTTTTAAGGTCTTTATATAGGCCTAACATTGATGAAAATAGCCCCAGGGCCAAGGTATACTTAGGTTATAACCAAATCAGGCCTCTCTCGATCCAACGGAGTACTTCCGGTGGTCCTTTTTTCACGTGCGGTCGGACTTAAGCTCACTGACCATGGATCTAGGTCAGGTTGAGTTTTCGTACCGATCGGATTTATAGATCAGCCGTGGTGGACCACACTCAATTCAACGGTCACCGAAACTCGATCAGGGCCATAAGCACTATGACATGCCGGGGCCATCTTCCCTGATCCTAGGGTGAAATTGGGTCAGAATCCAACGATCAGATTGCTTAAAATCGTCGCGCAAGCGACACGACTCAGATTTCATAAAATCATAGTTAATTTCTCACTGTTCTCACACTCTTCACTTCGGACTCAATCAAATCGATCTAGGACATCATCTGGACTTGATTTTTGAGGTGATGGTCAAGTTCAACATGGTAACCATAACTGTCTAAGATCATCGCTATCGGACTTTCGAAGCGTGGTTCAGGTCCGATCCAAAGCTTCTAAAAATTCCCGAGAGCAACTGGATTTAGCGTCGAATCCCAGATTTCAGAGTAACATAGTGCTAATGATTCTACAGGTTTTGAGTCCTGCAGATCAAATTTAAAGTGATTGATGCTAATTTCACAAGCAATCGAGTTTAACGTTAATTAACCCACAAATAACTTCTAAGGAAAATAGAGGTAGTACTCGGGTCTTGGCACGAAATTTTCTGGGTCATTACAATCTACCCCCCTTAAAGAAAAATTTTGTCCACAAAATTCGTAGCATCTCATATTCCTCAAGGATCTGAGTGTAGCTCTTTCTGACCCCAGCTTCAGTCTCCCAAGTAGCCTCTTCTTCACTATGATGCGTCCATAGTACTTTCACAAGAGGGATGACCTTACTACGCAATACCTGCTCCTTCTTGTCTAGGACACGCGTCGGTCACAGTACATATGTGGCATCCTCGCTCAACTACACCTGCTCCCAACTGATAATATGCGAAGGATCTAGAACGTACTTCTTCAGCATAGAAACATAAAATACGTTATGCACGCCCGCAAGTGGTGTGGGCAAAGCAAGGCGGTATGCTACTACTCCCACTCGATCCAAAATTTGAAATGGACCAATAAATCTCGGCGTGAGCTTCCCCTTCTTACTGAACCGCAGAACTCCCTTCATAGGGGAAACCTTAAGAAATACATGGTCTCCAACCTCAAACTCAAGCGGTCACTGCCTCGTATCAGCGTAACTCTTCTGCCTGCTCTGGACTGTCAGAAGTCGACGTCGAATAATGTCAACTTTCTCTGAAGTCGTCTGCACCAACTCCGGGCCAATCAAACTACGCTCGCCAACTTCTGCCCAGCAATGCGGTGCTATGCACGGGCGACCATATAATGCCTCATAGAGAGCCATGCCGATACTCGCCTGGAAACTGTTATTATACGTGAACTCTGCATAAGGGAGACAATCATCCCAACTGTCCTTGAAATCCAAAACACAAGCTCGCAACATGTCTTCCAGAATCTGATTCACACGTTCCATCTGCCCATCTGTCTGCGGATGAAACGCGGTGCTAAACTTCAATTTCACACCCATCGCTTCCTGGATACGAGCCCAGAAGATAGATGTGAAACGCGTGTCTCTGTCAGACACAATCTCTAAGGAAACTCCATGTAGATGTACAATCTCCTTGATGTACAACCTAGCCAACTCGTCTGCAGAGTTTGTGTCTCTAATCGGTAAGAAGTGAGCCGACTTCGTCAATCAGTTGACGATCACCCAAATAGAGTCATGTCCCTTCCTCGTTCTCGGTAGCCCTGAAATAAAATCCATAGAGATGAAGTCCCACTTCCATTTTACTATGGGCATGGGCTGAAGCAGCCCAGGAGGTCGGCGATGCTCTGCCTTGACCTGCTGGCACATGAGACAACGAGATACAAACTCAGCAATGTGAACCTTCATGTTGTCTCACCAATAAGATCTTCTCATATCTTGATACATCTTCGTGCTACCTGGATGCATCGCAAGCTTAGAATTATGGGCTGACTCGAGAACCTCCCGTCTCAAGTCAGGAATGTCTGGAACACATAACCGGCCACGAAATCGTAGGGCCCCATCTGAACTAACACTCCACTCGGAGTCCTCATCTGTACTAACCCGCTCTCTCATCTTCGCCAAAAGCTCATCATCTGCCTGAGCTGCATTGATCCTCTCGTCAATGAGGGGTTATACACGAATGTGTATGATAACCTCATACGGCTCTTCCATTGTAAGTTTCTGCTCAAAGTCTCGCACAAACTCCATCATGTCCCACTCTGCTATCATTAGCGGAGCCGCAAACTCTATAGTCTTCTTGTGACTCAACGCGTCTGCCATAAGGTTTGCCTTACCCGGGTAGTATGAAACATCGAAGTTAAAAGTCTTTCAATGTTTTCATCTATTGGCGTTGCCTCATATTCAAGTCACGCTGCATGAAAATATACTTAAGGCTCTTGTGGTCACAAAAGAGCTCGAACTCCTCTCCGTAGAGGTAATGTCTTTAGAGCTTTAATGCAAAAAATGACAGCTACGCAAAAAGCTGATTCTTCCTAAGAGTATTCAAGACCGCTCTTAAGTGCTCCTCGTGCTCTTCCCGACTCGCAGAATATATCAAAATGTCATCAATGAAAAGAATGATGAATCGGAATAAGAATGATCGAAATACCCTGTTCATCAGATCCATGAACATGGCTAGTGCGTTCGTAAGACCGAACGACATCACAAGGAACTCATAATGGCCAAAGCTAGTCCTAAAGGCGGTCTTCTGTACGTCCTCATTTTGATGCACAACTGGTGATACCCTGACTGCAGATCAACCTTCGAAAAGTACTGTGCCCCCTTCAACTGATCAAATAAATCATCGATCTTGGGCAAGGGATACTTATTCTTCACAGTCACCTGATTTAACCTACGATAATCAATACATAATCGCAAGGAACCATCCTTCTTCTTAACAAACAGTACAGGTGCTCCCCAAGGAGACACACTAGGCCGAATAAAACCCAAATTCAATAAGCCATCTATCTGCTTCCTTAATTCCTCCATTTCACTCAGAGGCATATGATAGGTGGGCAAAGAAATGGGTGCCACACCAGGCATGAGATCGATAGTAAAATCAATCTCGTGCTGAGGGGGTAATCCAGGAATTAACTCGAACACATCTTCAAACTCCCGAACTGCAGGCGTGCTTTCAAATGTCGATCCAGCAATACTCTCCAACAAAGAAGTATAATAACCAAGACGAAAAGGGTAACTGACCTGAACTGTGAAAGTAACTTCTCGCCCTCAGGTCCATAGATTATCACCGACCTAGCTTCACAATCAATCTCTGCCCGCATCTTCGTGCGCCAATCCATACCCATAATGACATCGTAATGGTAAAGAGGTGCGACAAAAAGGTCAATAAGAATCGATCCACTGCCTAGATCAATCAAACAATCCATACAACGCTTGTTCATAGTAGAGGAGATCCCTGTAGCGGTAGTGAGCGTCACTCCCTTCATAGTAATAGTGCCCAAACTCAGATGCCTAACTGCCGTATATGATATAAGAGAGGTAGTGGACCCTGTATCCACCAATATAGAAATGAGAATACCTTGGATGTGAGCAGTAACCTCAAAGGATCTCGGCACCGAGTTAGCCACAAGCGCTTCAGCCGAGAGTGCGTGAACTCGAGCTTACTACTGGCGATTCGGCGGAGGAACCATGGGCCGTTGAGGTGGCCTGAAGCTAGGTATAGAAGGTCTGAAGGATGGATGAGCTGGCGCTGAACGAAGAGGTGGAGGTGATATAACCTGAGGCATCGGACGGCTGATCCTCTGCTGTGGAGTAAATCCACTATCTCGCATACGTAAAAAGTAAGTACGATCCGAATGCCCCATCTTCCCACAATACGAACAGCAAAAATCAGCTCGCACCTGCTGAGCGGGCGGTGCTGAACGCCTCGAAGGAGAATTTGCCCGCGGCCTCTTGCCAAGAAATGGTGCACTCTGAAAGTCAGGTCATGGTTTGGGAACCATAGGTGCTCGCATACGGGACGACCTGTCCCCATCCTGCTCAGCTCGCAGGGACATGCTCACCAACTTCGCATAGGAAGATATGCTAGCACAACACATCTTCGATTGGATCTCAGGCCTCATCCCCTCAGAAAAATGCCGCATCCACATCGGCTGATCACTCAGAATCAAAGGAGCATAGCGACCGAACTCAGTAAACCGGTTCTCATACTCCATCACCGACATCCCTCCCTGACGGAGGTGAAGGAACTCACTCTCCTTCCCGTGTCGGTACGTAATTGAAAAATACTTCTCGTGGAAGCGTGCCTCAAACGCCTGCCACAACCACTCATACCCTTCCGCAACATTACAAAGAATATTGTCCCACCATAAACTGGCCTCCTTCTCAAACATGAAGGAGACAAGCTTGACCTGCTCAACCTCAGAACAGTGCAGCGGTCTCAGCATCTTAGAGATGCGATCAATCCAGTACTCGGCCTCCTCGGGTCTATGAGAACCTGCAAATGTGGGAGGTCGTAAGCGCTGGAATCGCTCAAATGTGCCGCTCGTACTAGTGCTCCTAGATGGGTGCATAGGTGAAGCAGGTGGAGTCAACCCCATCGACTGAGCAAAGATGCCAGCCATGGAAGACAGAAACTGCTGCTGTTGTTGCTACTACTGCTGCTGAATCTGCTACTGCTGTATCAACAACATCATCTGCTCAAACCTATCAGGAGGCAGAGCAAACGAAGATGCATACGGCATCGACGCAGATGCACGGTTCGGCTCAGGAGCCGAAGGCATGACTAGAGGAGCCATAGGTGGAATCACAGGTGTCGGCCCAGCACCAGTATGAGACGGGCCCGACTGTGGATCCATCTGGCTATCGCCCAGGGGAGAAACCCCGGCAAGCGACTCGACCAAAGAGAGACGGGCCGAAGTCTTCGAACCCTTAGGAGGCATACCCTACATTCAACAGAAGGTGCAACCTATAAGATTCAACATCCACATAATCCACCCACACAACATTCACAGCACAACTTCAACGATAAACAACATGCATTTCATTTAACAAAATTGTCGCAATACAAGAAGTGCAGCATTACATGAATCGCGACAGAGAAAGCATGTGAACTAAAAAATCTAAAACTTCAAACAACAAACAACTTCCAACTACTATGCCAACAACGGCTACACACAGGAAGAAACAACAAACAGAACAAAGGACGACTACAACTACAACTACTCATCGGAATCAGGAGATGGAGGCGGGGCACCCTTATCCAAGAAACAACATAGGATAGACTTCAGAGTTCGAGTCACCTTCTTAAACTTATGCTTCACAAGGCCTTGAAGATCCATAATATCCTGGTGTAGAATAGCCTGACCCTCCTCAAGCCGAGCGATACGGGCATCCTTGGAAGCCTGATCTGCGCTCTGCTCTGGTGCCACAGGAGGAGAACTCTCACTCATATCCTGGGCCTCTACCTCTTCCTTGTCCTGCTCTTCTTCTTCTTCAATCTCAGCTCCACCCTCACCATAACTCTCTTCCTCATCGCTCTCTATCTCATCCTCACTTCCTGAGGCTTGTCAACGAGGCCTAATGTCCATCTGATTTAGGGTCGTCCCATTAATGTAGCAAACAGGTACCGACTTTTCTGCCCCAAGCCTATAGCCAAACTCATGTGTAAGCTTACAAATGAGTCGGCCAAATGGGAGTGATTCGGTCCTCCTATTCGAATGAACGATAAGGATAATCTGATGAAAGATGTACGTTGGCACACATAACTTCTCTTCTTGCCCCACCTGATACAGAAAATCTACCATCAGGCACGTACACTCGCTGCGGTTGCTCTACCTTGGATATACATTTAATGTACACATGTGGTGAAGCAAGCGAAAGTCGTCCATCATGTTGGTAGCTAGAAGGCTTCTATTAGGCTGCCACTCAACTGACGACCACACAGGAGCCGCATGTGACGATCCCTCTCATGCGCACTGCTCAAATTCTTCTCAATGGCATGCACCTCACCAAGCGGCACATTCAGGAGTCGGGATATCAAAGTGACGTTGACCGTGGCCTGCCGATCTCTTCCACAAAGGATCTTGAACTGCAGAGGTTCTAGCAAAGGATCACGAATGAGGGCATAAAAAGCTCGAACAGTGCTCGCATTGGCGCGATATTCTCCCTTAAACAAGGGACACCAACTGGCCCCTTCTAGGCGCTCCAACAAGAGAAACTCGTCAAATAGCCGCAGATTTACATGAGCCTCAAAAAGGACCCTGCGGCCTTCATAGACTCCATGAGATAGCTCCGCCAACAAGGTTCTTCCAATGGGAGCTTGAGGATCAAGGTCCTACTTGGTCTGAAACTCATGGGTGGCGGTTGTGCTCGCAGCGGCACCTCTCGGCCTCTGTGCACGGGTTGGGCGGCTAGGCCCGGCTTCATCCATGGGCGCTCTCTTCTTCTCCATCAAAGAGAGAAAGGTGGAGACAGAAAATATGGTCGTAATAAACTTAAATAAGGCCATGGAAAATAAGAGAAAAGGGAGAAATGGGAAGAATGGTGAGGCTTCCACACACTTGAGATCCCAAAGAAGGATTTGAGAGCTCGAATGAGAGGGAAAAGGAGTGAAGACAGCAATGAAGATGAGGTTTTGAGATGGGTTGAATGGGTGTGCACGAAAATGGAAGAAGAAGGAGATTGGGGAGGGATTTTTGTGGAGTTTTGAGAGGGATTTGAAGAAAAGGAAAGCTTGGAGGGTGAGTTTGTGAAGGAAAAGGGTTTTAGAAAGGGTTAAAATCATGGAACCCTGATTAAGTGGGCCACACAAGACCCCATGAGCGTCGGCCCGAGCTAGCCCACCAGGCCTGGCCTGCTAAGCGGCGAGGGCTTGCCGAACCGGCGAGGTCATCGCTGGTCTTTGGACAATCCGGCGATGACTCACCATTTGAGCGAGGTCCTCTTGGTCCCCTAGGTCCAAAATGATGTGGGTCCCCCCTTTGTCCCCCTGAAAGTGCCCCAATCGGGCCCTTAGTCCGATTCGATGCATATCGGGCGACTCGGGTTAAAATATGATAAAAACATAGGTTTATAGACATTTTAAGGGCTGAGATGGGAAGATAAACCATTTAAACTCATCAATGGACAGTCTAGAAGAGATTTTGGGTCACTGTGTGTGATCAAGAGTGCGCACAGACTCGATCTCGGCGATCATTTTCAGTAAACTTTCGCCGATAGAAGCAACGGAAACACATACAATAAACTCGCACCCTCCTACACTAAGGTGGCGATAGCATGCGGTGTGTGACCATAACCCAGGTCCGGTTTAATCCAATTCATGCTCTGATACCAACTTGTAACGCCCTAAAATTCAGGGGTCCAGCATATCTCAGCTCCTGAGTTTCAAAACATCACTTATGCAACATATTTAATGATGGATGTATGTTGTCTGTAAGAGTACATAAAACATGGAATAGATTAAGCGAAACTACAAACATATTTCAGGGATAAATGAAGGACGCAAGCGGAAGACTTAAAGAAACATAAGTGTACATGTGCAAGTCCTTGAAATACATATACCTGCTAGGTCATACTTACAAGTGTTACTCTCAAAAATACAAGAATCAAAATAAAATTATCTATTCCAAAAGAAAACCCAGAATCCCCGCATATCAGGACATGGCTCACATGAACCCGCCTGAGAGCTATATAAAAGAAAACACGGCCTCATCATCCTCGAACTCCTACTCTGCCTCAGGGGTCGCGTCAACATCTGCATCTAAGACAGAGTCTGGTTGGTGTTTAAACACCGTCCCCGAACGTGGGAGTGAGTGATCAACTCAGTGGAACAATACCGTAAAAGTTAACATGATATCAAATCAATCAAGCAGTAATGATAAGGCAATATAATTAAATAAGTCTAAAGTACTCTTGTTAATGTAAGGATGTATGCGTAAATGATGTATGCCCTCACCTGCACACCCTCAGCGTCTCCATCTTACGTTACGCATGATAACCTCCCGCAATGCCAACGACTTCCACGCATATGCAATACGGTGCATGAACATGATTACCAAGTTGTTATTAGTCCCTTTCATACAACAGGATTGGGAAGCTAAGGTACCTTCCTCATATCCATTTCCACATAGTGATCCATTATAGGGTCGTCAGTCCTAGGCAATCTCATACGATCATATGGTTTTAGGTCGCTGCAAAGGGCTCGTCACCAATCAATGCACGCCTATCATACCTTCGTTACTACTCTAAGACTCGTCGCCTTAATGTAGTATCAAGGTATGCTCGAGGTCACTACAAAGGGCTCTTCACCAATCAATGTAGGCCGACAGCACGAATATAGTATCCCATACCACCATAATCGGCTCACGAGTTTGGTGTGTTCACTGGTCACTACGGGGAGGCTCGTCACCCCAGCGTAGGCCGACAGCTCAACTACGGTGTCCCATACCACCATGTCCGGCTCATGAGTCTTAGCAGATCAAGGTACAATGGTTAACGAGATTTCATCGGTAAGTTTGGTACCCTTGATTCAAACAATAGCATCTATACATGGTGAACATACATCGGACAATCGAGTTACTTGACGAACTCGACTAGCACGAGCGCACGTTGGGTTGAACGACATAGAGTGCACAAACACTCCGTGTGGCCAAACCACTGCCGACAACTCTAATACAACTCGGGTTCGTCAAATCACGTCCTTCGTGGAGAAAGCAATCTCAGCCACGAACTCAAGGCCGATTACTGATTTCCTGGACTATTTCATAGTCCCAAACACATTCCATTATAACAAATATGCATATACAATTTAGAACAGTAATGGAACAACAATTCAAATCATGTAGTATGTGAGCATTTGAAGAATATCAACTTAACATGGATTTACACATAAGTAATACTTGAAGTTAAACAACAAAGAATGTGACTTGCATGTAGGAAATCATACACACCAATGGGAGAGTTGAGAATCGCTTCTCAATGCCTGCAAATAGGATAATATGTTACACTTTAGACATTCAGACATTTCTCCAAACACTTAGACTACATAGTTCAACATACATGACGTATGTTAGAATGCACGCATTTGGACAATTCCTTTTGCCAAGGAGTTGACACACATACATCTAGCACAAATACATGACAAATAATCATGGCAAACACATGTTCATATTTTATACGTATATGGTACTTTCTACATATACAAGGAATACACAAATCTCAACACAAGGCATATCTATCAGGAATACAATATAAACATAGCATTTGGCATGTGAAATTGCACCCACAATAAGAATAAACCATTATCTGACATTGAAAGCCTTGAAAACCATAACCTATACGAATATAGTCCGCACCTTAAACTAGAAAAAGCACAGTGAACTGATTCAGACGATATGTCTTCGTCAACGGCGACTAAATAACCAAAGGCAAGAATAGAAATGAGCTACATCAACACATAGACTATTCTAAGCTCTAAACAGATTAGGGTTAGATTAACTTACCCAAGAAGGAACTGAGAATCGCCGGAATAACGATTCAAAAGTAATGGTTTAAGGATGTAGAGTAACAGGAAAGAATCTTAAGATGATTCACCAACTTCTCTCTCACTTTCTCTCTCTTTTCCCCTCTCTTTCTTAGCTAGGGTTAGGAAATTCGTATGGAAAAGAGAGTGAGGGTTTTAAGGTCTTTATATAGGCCTAACATTGATTAAAATAGTCCCAGGGCCAAGGTATACTTAGGTTATATCCAAATCAGGCCTCTCTCGATCCAACGGAGCACTTCCAGTGGTCCTTTTTCCACGTGCGGTCGGACTTAAGCTCACTGACCATGGATCTAGGTCAGGTTGAGTTTTCATACCGATCGGATTTACAGATCAGCCGTGGCGGACCACACTCAATTCAACGGTCACCGAAACTCGATCAGGGCCACAAGCACTATGACATGCCTGGGCCATCTTCCTTGATCCGAGGGTGAAATTGGGTCAGAATACAATGGTCAGACTGCTTAAAATCGTCGCGCAAGTGACACGACTCAGATTTCATAAAATCATGGTTAATTTCTCACCGTTCTCACACTCTTCACTCCGGACTCAATCAAATCGACCCAGCACATTATCTGGACTTGATTTTTTAGGTGATGGTCAAGTCCAACATGGTGGCCATAACTATCGAAGATCATCGCTATTGGACTTTCGATGTGCGGTCCAGGTCCGATCCAAAGCTTCTAAAAATTCCCGAGAGCAACTGGATTTAGCATTGAATCCCAGATTTCAGAGTAACATAGCGCTAACGATTCTACAGGTTTTGAGTCCCGTAGATCAAATTTAAAGTGATTGATGATAATTTCACAATAAATAGAGTTTAATGCTAATTAACCCACAAATAACTTATAAGGAAAATAGAGGTAGTACTCGGGTCTTGGCATGAAATTTTTCGAGTCATTGCAACAAAGGTATGCGAAGCACCAGAATCAAATAATACACATGCAATGCATGTAAAGACGGGAAGGATACCCTCAATGACTCCTCCGGATGACTGTAGGTCCTGCTAAGCTGTGTAGAATCTAGCCTGAGCTGGTTGGGGATATGCATGTCTCCTCCGAGGGTGCTGGTTCTACTGCTGTAGCTGAGGCGGTCAAAATTGTTGTCTCTGCTCTGTGGTCTTGGAGGTTAGTACTAATGCTGCTGATGAGGGGGCCTCGGTGGTGGGAGCTGATGTCGCTGCTGCTGCTGTGGTGCTCTTGGCTGCCGCTGCTACGATAAGGGACACTCCCACCTGTGGTGTCCTAACCCACCATATCCAAAACAGGCACATGGAAGTTGCCTTTGAGGAGGTGCTGGTGATACTGGTGCCTTGGCAGCTGGGCGGCCTATACGCCTCTGCTGGGGGCGGTGCTATTGATGTTAGGAGCCACCAAAGGGGGCCTACCTCTTCTAGTCTCCTCTATGATCACGGACCCTCAATGAATCAGCCTAATCTGCCTTGTAAACCTAGGCCCTCTGCATTACCTACTCAAATGTCATGAGCGTGTGTCTGACAACACGGCTAATGAAGCCAGAGCGCAAGCTGTTTTAGAAACGGCAGGCCTTCCTCCCCTCATCATCAACAAGATAGGTCGCAACCTTGATAGCACGATGAAACATGCCTCATATTAGGACACAGTCATGTCCCCCTAGACCAGAGTCTCAAACTATAACGCGCGCTGCTATCGAACATGCTCGGGAAAGAACTTCCAGTCGAACTGGTCTACATAGTCCACCCAAGTCCACTCAAAATCTGCTCATCCTGCTCTGGCAACTGATGCCCACCAGTGCTCAGCCTCACCTTAGAGAAGAAATATAGCTAATGGGACCCACTACTGAGTCGTACATCTTATTGTATAAAAAAACTTCTCCACCTCAGAGCGCCACCTCTTGGCTGTTGTAGGGTCTTGCTCACCGTGAAAGCATGGGGGATCGAGTTGTCGGAAGTCTCAAAGAAGGGTGCTCGCACGCTCCTGCTCTTCTTGGCCTAGCATAATAGTGGGGTGCTTGCCCTGCCCTTGGAGGGTGACTGTCATAGCCTGCAACATCTACTGTAGCTGGCCGACACTAATGGGTATGGTCGGATTCACACCAATCTTGGGTAAAGGAATGGAATCCTTAGGAGGGGGAGTAGGAATCTCCAGTGTGGAGTGGGAGTGGTAGGTGGTAGAGTAGGAGTCATGGGTTGTGGAGCGAGAGTTGCTCAAGTCGCTCTCCTAGGCTTCATGTCCTACAAGAAAGAACAAAGGTGCCTATCAACCTTGAAACTCTCCAAGGCACGTATGTTAAGGGTCTATAAAAGAAAATCACCTAATTATTTTATGTTCATAGTAGATAAGTGATGTGATCCTTAGGTATTCCCAAGTTATGCTTTGATACCAACTTTTGTCACACCCCAAACTTGGAAATCGGGCTCACAAAATTCCCGATTACCGAATTTGGTGCCGATAGCCTCCATAATACCCCATTCTCAGCTCTCGACACCCATATATCAGGTTCCGATCTTAGGATCCTACAAGGAGGATTTTCAACATGAATTTTTTTCATAATAAGCATAACCATAAGCATAACCCATGAATAATAATAAGAACACCATCACAAAATTCACTATGATCAAAACTTTAACTATAAAGCATAAAAGGAAATACAAAAACAATATCAAAAGCTTTAGAAATCTGCTACATGCTCCAATCTTAATCCTAATGTGATCTCCTAGTATCACCTGCACGTAATGATGGTACATAATCTTATAGAAAGCTTAGAGGGTGATGTAAGTGTGTGCATAATATAAGCGTGCTCAGAATACAATATCAGAGTAATGCAGAATATACTGGCGAATCCATGAATACTATCAGCCATACCAAGTCTATGGATGTAAGGTATGAATGTTATCGGCCATATCAAGGCCATGCGATGTAAAGCATGAATGATATCGGCCATACCAAGGCCATGTAATGCGAGATGTAACTCAAGCATACCAATCCTCATCTGAATCCACATATCAATACAGGTCATCACTGGAGCATCAAATATCAGTACAGATCTCACTTTAGACAATCACTGTAGTCTAGTACACTCTATGCCAGCTTGTCACCCCTATTTGAGTACATAATTAGGTAAGTGGAAGAGATCTCACTATCCGCCTACCAATATCGGGCCCTGCTTGTCAATAGCAGACCCATTCCTCAAGCTGGTCAAATTCAATCTAAATATTACCCCCTCACTCAGGCGGGTAAGGTCACAACCCCTTCCAACCGACCACAACAAAGTGAGAGATGCGGCCTACTTGTATACGACCCTCATACAGTCATACATCCACTTGGTCTCGACATTGGAGCATCCTCCTAGTACTATAAGGGTTCGAGGACTTTCACCTAAGGACATCATTGGGCCCTAGTGCAGAGAATCAAGTATTTTTGGTATTTAATCCTGCCACCCATGATATGCCGGTGGAGGTCATAACCCTGATGTCACTAGGGTACACATTAACCATATCATACAATGCAAGATGCATGAGTCATACAATCCAGTCATGCATCTATCCTACGCGTACCGTGCGCTCATGTGGGACAACTTCGCCTATCAGTGTCCCATAAATGACCTACCCAAAGGCATATGCAATGGTCAACCATGTCTCATCACAAGCATGCAGATGATGCGTATGGGCATGTATCATGAAGCTATACTATCACATACTCATAATCGGTATCAATAACCGACATTTATACATGGCGGGGTCTATGGATGGACAATAGATCCATAACATGAAGGTCAGTCCTCAACTGTGAATATACCAAATCTAATAGCATGGATCCTTTCGTCTACAGTGAGGATGTACTCTATTTCTACTAAGGTTGGGCCTATGTGGCCTACCGATATGCCTAAGGATCCAGAAAGGGTTCCTTATCCATAATATCGTATAGCTCGCTAAATGCCCTCGAGGGCCCAAATAAGTCCTAGATGGACTCCAAGATAAAAGAAATAATTTTACAAATAACCAATGAGGGCCCAACTGTAACGTCTCGGAAAAATCCGTATAAAGGCCCGAGCATCACCTCATGCAGAAATGCCAAGGATCGTATCCCGTAGAAATCAAGGCAAAAATAGGTTAAGTACAAAACTAAATGATCGGTGGATTTAGCTCGAACCACTATTTACACAAATGGCAAGACTTAAAACCATCAAAATCGCTAACTCAGCACTACTTAAAAACCTAGGAGAAATCCTGGGATCTTGATGCTCTCGGGGGTACCTTGACTCTCTGTATTGGACTGGGACCACATGTCGAAAGTCCGAAGACCGCGAAAATATAAGGTTATGTCTATCCTAATGGGCTTGACAACCATCACGAGAATTAAGCCTAGATGGTGTCCAAAAATCCACAACTTGAGTCCCGAGTGAAGTGTATGAGAAATGCGAATATCTTTAGAAATTGACTTGAAACTTGAGTGAATTAGGCCATTCACTCTCATGAAAAATTGAGGATTTCGGACCACAATTTCTGACCAAACTTCACACCTGGGAAAAGGAAATTTCCCTACACATATTCGTATAACCGTGGCCCCGATCGAGTAAGTATGACCGTTGATCTGACATAGGTCCGTCACAGTCGATCAACTAATCCAATCGCACCGAAATCACATCCTAGCATATATCCATTGTCAGAGAACTTACCCTATGATGTATGTGAGTAATGGACCTCCAGGTGAGCCCCGTTCGTTCGAAAAAGTCACCCTTTGGTTATAAATTAAGTATACCATGGCCCTAGGGCCATTTACATCACTTCCGGGCCTATATAGAGCCCTTAAACTACCCCATTTCTATTCCATACGAATTTCTCTAACCCTTGGAGAGAGAAGAGAGAAAAGATGAGAAAGGAGTGAGGAGAGAAAGGAATGTTTGGGAGATCGTTGCTATGATTCTTTCCCACTACTCCACGCCTCGAATCACCTTCCCATTTCGCTACACCATCAATTTCAGCTACGATTTGGGTAAGAAACCCTAACCCTAATCTTGATTTAGAGTTCCAAATAAAGTAATCGACAAGTTAGCTAACCGATTTCACTATTTAGGTACCTGACGTTCTGTATGCGAGAATGTATAATTCAAACTGAGTCCGAATCGAGTATTCTGACAAAAGGTGCGGACTATAAATGTCTAGGTTATGGTTTTTAAAGCTTTCAATGTCAGCTAATGATTTATGTCTGACTTGATTGCTACCATATCGTCTTAGACACGTCGATTTCGATGTATTATACATGTATGAAATATGTTGAATAAAAGATGCATCTCATGTGTTTGTTGAAATGTTTGAATGAACATGTAAACATGATTTATGTTTGGTATGCATACTAATCTATGATCCATTGTTGCCATATGCATGCTGACCTCTTATATAAGGATTTGCTAAAATATATGTTGTAACTAACCTATTCTATGTATTTGGTGAGGCATAGCCTAAGTGTTTGATAAATTGTCTGAATGAGAAAATGCTGATATTTGTATTTATTAAGAGTATTAAGATAGGATTCTCAATCACCTTAATGATATGTATAATTTGTCTCATGTAATCATATTTGCCACTATGAAATTTATGGATAAAATGCAAGTGTTATGCAATCTGATCATTGTGTTTGATGAAATGCTCAAATGAGGAATTAATTTGGATTGATTGTTAAATGTTGATATGATTATCGCATGTATCTACTTATTGCATCCGAGTATTATAGCCTAGACAATCGTTAACAGTCCATGTACAGGTTGCCAAATTAGTCTCGCCACATTGGGTAACTCGACGAATCTGAGTCACACGATGATCATCGACAGTGGTTAAGCCATAAGGGGTGCTCATGCACTCCATGTCGATTAAGTCAACGTGTGCTCATACCAATCGAACTTGCTAAACAACCCGATCGGCCTATTGTGTTTTTACCATAAATGGACATCACTACTTGAATCTAAGGTACCACTTACTAATGCAAAAACTTGTTCTAATTATGGTACCTCGATCCACTAAGACTCATGAGCCGGGCATGGTGGTGTATGGGACACCGTGTTCGAGCTGACAGCCTACGCTGGGGTGATGAGCTTCCCCGTAGTGACCAGTGAGTAACCCAGACTCGTGAGCCGGGCATGGTGGTGTAAGGGACACCGTGTTCGAGCTGTCGACCTACGCCGAGGTGAAGAATCCTTCATTTGGGTTAATAATATAAAAGGAGGTACCTTAGCTTCCCGAATCTGCTGTGTGAATGAGCCTAATTAAGTACTGGGCTAACATGACCATGCACCGCATTGCATATGCTTTGGCAAGGAAGTTACAATTTAGGGAGTTTATCATGCGTGAACTTGGTTGTCGGGAATCACTTGTGAGGGAGCTTTATACGAGGGCATCCATCATTTCTACACTCCATTCCTGCATTAACATGAGTAGTTAGGAAGTGGTTGTTGTATTACTTTATTATTACAGCTTGATTGACTTGATAACATGTTAACCTTTGCCTTATAGTACCACTGAGTTGATCACTCATTCCCACCATAGGACGGTGTTTTAAAACACCAACCAAACTCTAGTTTAGATGCAGGTGATGACAAAGCCTATGCAGCGAAGTTGGACTTCTTAGATGAGGAGGAAGAATTCTCCTACGTTCAGCTCTCAGGCATGTCTATGTAGACCTCGTGCTGATTTGACGGGATTATAGGGACATATGGATTAGTTGGACACTCTACACTTTGATATTTTATAAATTTTGAAACAATAGATGTATATATTCAGCCCGGTAACATACTCATACTCTAGAGGTTGTGAAACACTTACCTAAACAAAATATATATGTTTCAGTCTTCCGCTTACATAAATTAAATTATCTTTGGAGTATGATGTGTTGTTTTAATATAATCCCACTCATGTTTGACTCATTTATATGGACGAAATCTAAACATCATCATCCGTGTTGCATAAGTGATGTGTTGGATCTCGGGAGTAGAGCTTTGATCAACCCTCAAAATCTGGAGCGTTACAAGTTGGTATCAGAGCATGATTTAGATTAAACTGGACTTGGGTTTTAGGTATCACGACGTACTCTGACTTAGGAGGGGGGCAATGAAATTTAGAAACAATCATAGGATTCTGAAGTTTTGCCGACGGGCGAGATTGACTACTATAGTGTGGCCCGTACATGTCCAAGATCATGTGAATTGATCTTAATCCTTTTAGGCCATCAATCAACAGGTTTGATCTATAATCCGACGAATCCCAAACTTGAAATAAGCTAAAAGGTGTGAATATGCGCTTGTTGGACAGATAAAGAATATCGTGCGGATATAGGGCCCAAATCATAAAATCTACAGGGACCTAGGGGGTCCCCCGCATTTATACGGCATCCTGGGAGGGGGTGGCCATTACCCCAAGTCGAAGCCACTGCCGGACACCCCAGAGGGGCATGGTGGCACCGTCCGGGCGGCGGCGCACCAATTGCCTCTACAGTGGGGCGCAGCGGCATTGCGCAGGCGGCGGCGCATCACTGACCGGCCGGACATGTGGGTCGTCTCCCATGTGTGGGGCCCCTCCTTTTAACCCTTTAGCCCCATTTCACCCCTACTCTAACGTTTTTAACCCTCTAAATACCCCCAAATCCTCCAACTCTCTTTCTCTCTCAAATCTCCTCCTCCACACATTCAAACCTTCCATTTCTTCCACATCTTACACCCACCACCACTATTCTCCTAAAACAACCCATTTCTTCATCTCATCTTGCTTATCCTCATCTATTTAAGCACAAAAAAAACCTTGTTTGTGTCTCATAATCTTCAAATCCTACAATCCACTTCATTCTCCAAGCTTCTCCACTTTCATGGCACTCTTCGAGCTTGTCACCTTCATTTTCTCCATCTCATCACTTCTTTCTCTCATGTGAAAGAAGAGAGTGGCCCTAGATGAGGCCGGGCCAAGCTGACCACACTGTACTATGAAGAAGACGAGCGCCGAGACTAGCGAAGTGTCAAGCGAGAGCGAAGATCGAAATAAGACCTTGATCCTTGTATCCTATTAGAAAGGTCTCTATTGGCGGGTGCTGAGCTCGGTAAGTTCTGTGATCACAAAGTTGTATTTGAAGCACATGTCGACGAGAAGTTGTTTAGACTGTATCCAGTTATCGACTTTCTCCTGGAAAATAGGTGGGGTCCCATATTCGAGGGAAACACACATGTGAGTGAAAGCATCGTAGGAGCCTACTATGCCCACATACGGAACCCAATTGTGGAGTCTCTTCAGTTTACTATTCCTTTGGGGAGGCAGGAAGCCATAGTAGATGTGGATGTGATGGCCCGTATTATGGGAATTGAATGTGGTGTGGTACATGCTAGTGAAACTCATCTCGCTAGTGAGCGAGAGAGAAATCATAATACACTGTTCTTTTGTGGCCAACTTGAGGAGTGGAGGTGAGAAAATAGCCTTGCATCAACATGTATGACGGTAGACTTCCACCTACTCCACCACATATACACGTATAACATGTATCCTAGGTGGAGTAACTGCATAGAATGCACTTGTTTTATGGTGGATTTTTGTACAGAGTTGGATAAGGGAAGAAAGTATGCCTGCCTACTCTTGCCCTATCGCAGATAATCAGGACCACATGATCTACTTGGGGAGATGCCTCACTCCCTTTCGGTCGGCTTATTTGCAAGATCACCCAAAACTTCAGTTTCAGACTCCATATGGATAACATCGCCCTAATCCACTTCATCGATGAAACCACACTCAACAATATGGGGATTGACCCTAGGCAACGCCAAGCTCGACTCGATGAGTACGGGGATGAAATAGAAGAAGAGAGTGAAGGGGAAGAAGGTAGTGAAGATGAGGAAGGAAGTGGAGAGGAAGAAGGCAGTGAGGGTGAAGAAGGAAGTGGTAAGGAAGGCAGTGAAAAGGAATGCAGTGAGGAGGAAGAGTATGAAGAAGAGGTGGAGGCCCATGACTCAGATGGGGGACCTCCTACCACACATGGAGACCACCATGATCGGGACGCCCTAGAAGCCCTTATGGCTAAGATTGAAGAGAACCAGGCTCAGTTGAAGCAAAAGTTTGTAGAGAATCAGGCTTATTTGAAACAGAAATTTCAGAGAATGTTGTGCACCTTGAAGTCCCTCCTGTGCTGTATGCAGGATAAGGGTGTGCCTCCACCTTCACCTAAGTCAGAGGACTAGTCATGTGTTGTCGTTGTCTTCTTGTTTTCTTTATTCCTTGTCTCCTTTGAAATAGCCTTGGTAGGCCTAGTTGGATGTTAGGTTAGTAAGTGTTGAAACTTTTTATTCAGATTAGCTCACATGCATTCTCTGCCATGATTCATGTAATGTTACATTTTGTGTATTGTGACAAATTTTGTTAAATGGAATGCATAAAACTTCTTTTATTATAAATGTGTACAATGCTTGGAAAGAATGGATGAGGTTATCCTGATCCAATGAATGCTATATTCTCTATTGTATATAGGGAATGCCTCCTAAAACTACTCGGAACATGGCCCGTCTCTTACTTGGCGGAATGATAGACGGGGCCCCTTACTCGAGTGATAGCCAAACGGACCTTAATCTAGGTCCGAGTGGCGAGGCAATGCCAGATTCACAGCCGGCCACTGGCCCCACCAATGGGCCCACACCTAGTGCACCACCGATTCTGGGACAGAACCGTGCGCCTACATTAATGCCACATGTACCTCAGGCGGCTTCTCCTCCTGATAGGTTGGAGCAAATGATGCTCCTAATGCAACAATAACAACAAGTTTTGGCTACGATTGCGGGGGCTACTGCCCAAAACATGAATATGGTCCCACCTATGCCACTTATGCAGCCTACTGGAACTATGAAAACAAGTGGCTTATTTAAGTGCTTTCAGCACTTCCACCCTCCTACTTTTACGAGTACTCACAGGCCCGAGGAGGCTGAGTACTGGCTGGATCGCATCTCCAAGATGTTGAAGCTGTTGCATTATACTGAGGCAGAGCAAGTGGAGCTTATTACTAACATGTTCGAGAAGGAGGCTAGTCTTTGGTGGGATAGCATCCTACGAACTGTTCCCGCAGGCTATATGTGGATGTGGGACATGTTCGAAACTTATTTCCATGAAAAGTACTTCCCCCTCACTTACCATAATGAAAAGGAAGGTGAATTCCTCTACCTTCGACAAAGGGGGATGACAGTGGCTGAATACGAGAACCGCTTCATGGAGATGGCCAGATATGCTCCATTGACCCCATCGAATGAGCTGATGAGAATGCAGTAGTTTTCAGAGGGTCTGCGGCCTGATATCTACACTAAGATGTGTTGCTCTAGCATTCCCAATTATACTGAGCTAGTGAACATGTCCCTACGAGCTGAGTAGGATAGTGAGAGATTATTTAATGGGCCCAAGGCCTCAACCTGAATTACCGAACCGGCCGTTTCTCAGTAAGAGGCCACGAATGAATTCACCTCATAGGCTAATGGTTTCATCGACCCAGCAGAGGTGATCTAACCTGTAGTGCATCTATTGTAATAAGACAGGCCATATAGAACCCTTTTTTTTAGCAAGATGATGGACAATGGCTTTACGCCACCTCATAAGATCAACCGCCAACCGCCACATGTGATTTCAGCTCCACCGCTATGATCTGCACCACCAGTGTAATATCCTGGAAAATTCCGTACAAAGACCCAAGCACCACCTCAACCAGAATTCTCTTAGAACTCAATCCTTTAAAAATTAAACGTGAATTAACTAGTGCTAAACTAGATTACCTTTGAAATTAGCACCAACCACTTTAAATACGATCTGTAAGACCCAAAACCTATAGAATCATGAACGCTATGTTACCCTGAAACCTAGGATTCAACTCTAAACCCAGTTGCTCTCGGGAGCATTCAGAAACTTTATTTCGGACCTGGACCGCACGTCGAAAGTCCGATTTTGATAAACTTAGACATTTCTAACCGCCTAGTTAGACTTGACAATCACCTCAAAAATCGAGTCCAGATGATGTCCTGGTATGATTTGCTTGAGTCAGGAGTGAAGAGTGTGAGAAAGGTGAAATTATTTAGAAAATTAAATATGAATTTAAGTAATCTGAGTCGTGTCGCTTGCGCGCCGATTTTAAGCATTCTGACCGTTGGATTTTGACCCAAATTCACCCTCGGATCAGGGAAGGTGGCCCACACATGTAAAAGTGCTTGTGGCCCTGATCAAGTTTCGGTGACCGTTGAATTGAAATTGGTCTGCCATGGATGATCTGGAAACCCGATCGGACTGAAAACTTAACTTGCTTAAGATCCAATATTAGTGAGCTTAAGTTCGACCGCATTCAGTAAGAGGACCTCCAGAAACGCTCCATTGAATTAAAATTAACCCGATTTGGTTATAACCTAAGTATATCTTGGCCCTGGGGCTAATTCCATCAATTTTAGGCCTATGTAAAGACCTTAAACCCTCACTCTCAAATTCCATACGAATTTTCCAAACCCTAGCTAGAAGAGAGAAAAAAAGAGAGAGAAAGTGAGAGAGTAGTTGGTGAATCATCTTGGGATTCTTCCCAGTGATTCTACACACCTAACTCATCACGTCTGAATCGTTATTCCGGTGATTCTAATCTCATATTTGGGTAAGTCAATCAAACCCTAACATGTTTTGGAACCTAGAATAGTCTAAGTGTCGATGTAGCTAATCTAGTTCATGATTTAGGTTATTTATTCACTGTTGACGAAGACTCATCGTCTAAATCGAATTCATTGCCCCATTTCTAGTCTAAGGTGCGGACTATATTTGTATAGGTTATGGTCTACAAGGCTTTCAATGTCAGTTAATGATTTATTACTGACGTGGGTGCCATTTCTCATGCCAAATGCAATATCTGTTTCGTTTTTTCGTATATGTATAACCTATGCTGTAAATAGCGTGATCCATGTGCTTGTTGGAATGTTTGTATGCTTTTGGAATTTGACGTTGTGATTGCCATGATTATTTATCATAGGGATATGATTGTTATCTATGCGACAACTCCTTTTTAAAAGGATTTGCCCTAATATGTAATATGGCTGACATATGTGATGTATGTTGCCAAGTGTAGTCTAAGTGTTTGTAAAAATGTCTGAATAAGTTCATAGTTAGTAAGGTGTGAATTATGAGGGAGTTGAGATGTGAGATCCCAACTATTCCCTTATATGTACTATTTCCTCCATGAATTGCTTAGTCTAACTACCCATGTTAACTATGTGTATGATTTCCTCCATGCAAGTTGTTAATTTTACCGCTTTACTTATGAAATGCATGTGGATGGATTCTCTTAATCTTGCATCTTATAATATGTTTGTTATTATAGTTGAATGTGTATGGGGCCATGTTCTGGTCCAGGCAATTGGTAATAAACTCTGAGTTCGTGGCTGAGGTAGCTTTCACCACGCAGGACGTGTTTGACAAACCCGAGTCGTATTAGGATTGATGGCAGTGGTTTGGCCACACAGAGTGTTTCCGCACTTCATGTCGTTCAACCCAACGTACGCTCGTGCTAGTCGAGCTCGTCAAGTAACTCGATTGGCCCGATGTATGTTCACCATGTATGGACGCTGCTATTTGAATCTAGGGTACCGGACTTACCAGTGTAAATTCTGTTAACCATGGTACCTTGATCTGCTAAGACTCATGAGTCAAGCACGGTGGTATGGGACACCGTGGTTAAGCTGTCGGCCTACGTTGGGGTGACGAGCATCTTCGTAGTGATCAGTGAGCACCCAAACTCATGAGCCGATTATGGTGGTATGGGACACTATTCGTGCTGTCGGCTTACATTGATTGGTGACGAGCCCTTTATAGTGACCTCGAGCATACCGTGATACTGCATTGAGGCGACAAGCCTTCGTATAGTAACTAAGGTATGACTAGGCATGCATTGATTGGTGACAAGCCCTTTACAGCGACCTAGAACCATAACATCGTATGAGATTGTCTAAGACTGATGACCCTAGAATGGATTATTGTTTGGGTATTGATATAGGGAAGTTACCTTAGCTTCCCAATCCTGCTGTATGAAAAAGACTAATAAAAACTTGGTAATCATGTTCATGCACCGCATTGCATGTGCCTTGGCGTTGTGGAGCACTCAGGGAGGTTGTCATGCGTACCATGAGATGAAGACGCTGAGGGAGTGCAGGCGAGGGCATGCATCATTCGACATACATCCTTGCATTAACAAGAGTAATTAGGATATGTTTGATTGTACTGCTTTATCATTACTGCTTGATTGAATTGATAACATGTTTACCTTTGCTGTATAGTTCTACTGAGTTGATCACTCACTCCCATGTTTTGGGACGGTGTTTAAACACCAACGAGACTCTGTCTTAGATACAGATGATGATGCAACACATGAGGCAAGCAGGAGTTTGAAGATGATGATGAGGCGTTCTCCTTTATGTAGTTCTCAGGCGGGTTCACGTGAGCCGTGTCCTGAGCCACGGGGATTCAGGGTTATTGTTGTGATGGTTTATTCCATTTGATACTTGTATTTTGAGACACGCATACATGTAATTATAACCTGGCAAAGTATACATATCTCAGGGACTTATATCGACATATATTTTTCTTTAAGTCTTCCGCATGCGTATTTCACCTGTCCTTGGATTATGTTTGTGGTTTTGGATTAATCTACTTCATGTTTTATGCATTAATACTGACAACATTCATCAATCATGACTTATGTTGCATAAGTGATGTTTTGGAACTCGAGAGCTGAGTTATGCTCGACTCCCGAATTTCAGGGCATTACAAGTTGGTATCAGAGCATGATCTGGATTAAACCGGGCCTGAGTTATGGTCACACAATGCACACTGACACCACTTTAGTGTAGGAGGGTGCGAGGAAAACCTAAAAACAATGTAGGCTTCCCAGTTGCACCGCTTTGCGAAAGTTTACTGAAAATGATGGCCGATATCGAGTCCGTGCACATTCCTAATCACACACAGCGACCCCAAATCACTTCTAGGCCATCCATTGATGGGTTTAGACCATGTATCATCCCTTTCCAACTGTTAGAAATCCGGTAAAGGTGAATCTGTATCAGATTCTATTCAAAGTGACCCGAAATGAGTCGAATCGAACTAGGGGCCCAATCAGGGCATTTATAGGGGGACCCAGGGTGGGACCCACATCATTTTCTGACCCAGGGGATAGGAGGACCTCGCCCAAATGGCGAGTCCTGGCTGGAATGTCCTGAGGATGTTGACGACCTCGTCAATTCGGTGAGCCCTCGCCGCCGAGCTAGCCGGCTCGGTCCGACGCCCATAGGGCCTTGTGTGGCCCACTCTTCCACGGTTGCACATTTTTAACACCCCCAAAACCCTCCTTCCTACACAAAGGTCCCCTCCAAGCTTCCCTTTTTTGGAATTTTCTCTCAAAACCCCACAAAAATCCCTCCCCAAACCCTTCCTTCTTCCATTTTCATGCATATTCAGTTTACCCATCTCTATTACTGATTTCCCTCTCTTATCCTTCCATTTGAGCACTCAAATCCCTCCTTTGAGTCTCAAATTCATGGAAACCCCACCGTTCCTCCCATTTTCTTCTTTCCTTTCATTTTTCATGGCCCTATTTGAGCTTATCACGGCTATATTTTCCATTTCTACTATCCTCTCTTTCATGGGGAAGAAGAGAGCTCCTGTTAATGAAGTCGGGCCTAGTCGCCTAACCTGTTCAAGGAGGCCGAGAGGCGCCGCCGCGAGCACAACTGCCACTCAAGAGTTTCAAACGAAGCAGGACCTCGATCCTCAAGATCCCGTTGGAAGAACTCTATTGGCGGAGCTATCTCATGGAGTTTATGAAGGCCGTAAGGTCCTTTTTGAAGCTCATGTAGATCCGCGATTATTTGGAGAACATCTCTTATTTGAGTGCCTGGAAGGGGCCGGTTGGTGTCCACTATTTGAGGGCAAATACCACGCTAATGTGAGTACTATTCGAGCTTTCTATGCCCACATTCAAGAACCCTTGCTAGAGCCATTGTAGTTCAAGATCCCTTGTGGAAGAGCTCGGGAGGCCATAATCAACGTTACTTTGATATCCCAACTTTTGAATGTGCCTCTTGGCGAGGTTCATGCCAGTGAGAAGAATATGAGTAGTGCGCATGAAAGGGATCGCCGCACCCGGTTCCTTTGTGGTTGTCTAGTTGAATGGCAGCTTAACAGAAGCCTTTTAGCGACCAACATGACGGACGACTTCCGCTTGCTTCACCACATCTATACATTCAATGTTTATGCAAGGTGGAGCAATCACAGTGAGTGTACGTGCCTGATGGTAGATTTCTTGTATTAGGTGGGGCAAGGAGAGAAGCTGTGTGTGCCAACGTACATTTTGCGACAGATTGTCCTTATCGCTCGTTCGAATAGAAGGACTGAATCGCTCCCATTTGGCCGACTCATATGTAAGCTTGCACATGAGTTTGGCTATAGGCTTGGAGCTAAAAGGCCAGTACCTGTTTGTTACATCAATGAGACGACTCTTAATCAGATGGATATCGGGCCACGACGACGACAAGCTTTACTTGAAGAAAGTGAGGATGAAATTGATAGTGAAGAGGAAGAGAGTAATGAAGAAGGTGGAGCTGAAATAGAAGAAGAAGAAGAGCAGGACGAGGAAGAATTGGAGGCCCAGGACACGAGTGAGACCTCTCCTCCTACGGCACCAGAGCAGGGCACTGATCAGGCCACCAGGGATGCCCGTATAGCTCGACTTGAGGAGGGTCAGGCTGTCTTACGACAGGACATTATGGATCTTCGGGGCCTCGTGAAACATAAGTTCAAGAAGGTGACTCACATCTTGAAGTCTATCCTATGCTGCCTATAGGATAAGGGTGCCCCTCCTCCATCACCAGATTCCGACGAGTAGTCGTATTTGTAGTCATCCTTTGCTCTGTTTTGTTGCTTGTTATTGTGTGTAGTCGTTATGGGCGTAGTAGTTTGGAAGTTGTTTCGCTGTTTGAAACTTAAGTTGTATTAGCTCCCATGCTTTCTCATCACGATCCACGTAATGCTCACTTCTTATATTGCGACAATTTTATTAAATGAAATGCATGCTATTTTCCTTAAGTTGTGATGTGAATGCTACGTGGGTGGATTATGTGGATGTTAAATCTCACAGGTTGCACCCTCTGTTGAATGTAGGGTATGCCTCCTAAGGGCTCGAGGACTTCTGCCCGTCTTTTTTTAGGTGAGTCGCTTGACGAGGTCTCTCCCCTAGGCGATAGCCAGACGGATCCACAGTCAGGCCCGTCTCATGTTGCTGCTGGGCCAACTTCCGTGACACCATCTATGGTTCCTCCAGTCACGCCTTCGGTTCCTGAGTAGAATCGTGCATCTGCGTCGACACCTTTTGCATTGCAGTCCGCTCCACCTCCTGACAGGCTTAAGCAAATGATGTTGTTGATGCAACAGCAGCAGCAGTTCTTGTCCACCATGGCTGGTATCTTTGCCCAATCGATGGGGGTGACTCCACCTGTTTCACCTATGCACCCATCTGGGAGCGCTAGTGCTAGCAGCTCGTTTGAGCAATTTCAGCGCTTACGACCTCCCACTTTCGCGGGTACTCATAGACCCGATGAGGCCGAGTACTGGATTGACCGCATCTCTAAGATGCAGAGGCCGCTTCACTGTTCTGAGGCGGAGCAGGTCGAGCTTGCCTCTTTCATGTTTGAGAAGGAGGCTAGTTTATGGTGGGACAGTGTTCTCCACACAGTTGTGGAAGGTTTCATGTGGACGTGGGAGGCATTTGAAACTTGTTTCCACGAGAAGTATTTCCCGGTCACTTACCGACACGAGAAGGAGAGTAAGTTCCTTCACCTCCGTCAAGGAGGGATGTCGGTGACAGAGTATGAGAGCCGATTTACGGAGCTGGGTAGGTATGCTCCTTTGCTTTTGGGTGATCAGCTGATGCGGATGCGGCATTTTTCTGAGGTGCCGAGGCCTGAGATTCGATCGAAGATGTGCTGTGCTAGCATCTCTTCTTATGCTGAGTTGGTGAGTATGTCCCTGCGAGCTAAGCAGGACGGGGACAGACTGTCCCATATGCGGGTACCCATGGTTCCCAGATCGCGGCTTGACATTCCGAGTAGACCATTTCTCGGCAAGAGGCCACAGGCAGATTCTCCTCCGAGATGTGCAGCGTCGCCAGCTTAGTTGATGCGTTCAGATTTACACTGTACATACTATAGGAAAGTTAGGCATCTGGATCGTACTTGCTTCACACAGATGCGAGACAGTGGATTTACGCTGCCACAGAGGATCAATCGTCCGATGCCTCAGGTCATAACAACTCCACCCCTTCATTCAGCACCAGCTCACCCATCCTTCGGACCTTTCATACCTCATTTTAGGCCGCCTCAATGGCCTATGGTACCACCGCCGCATCGCCCCTAGCAGGCTCGAGTTCACGCGCTTATAGCTGAAGCGCCTGGGGATGACTTAGCACCGAGGTCTTTTGAGGTTTCTGCTCACATTCAAGGTATTCCCATCTTCTTGTTGGTGGACACAGGGTCCACTACCTCTATCATATCATATGCGGCAGTTAAGTGCCTGGGATTGGGCACTGTTACTATGAAGGGAGTGACACTTACTACAGCGACAGGGACCTCCTCTGATATTACCAGAGTTTGTATGGGTTGTTCAATAGATCTAGGAAGCAGATCAATTCTAATCGACTTGGTTGTCGCGCCTTTATATCATTACGATGTCATCCTTGGCATGGATTGGCTCATGAAGATGCGAGCAGAGATTGATTGTGAGCCTAGACTGGTGACAGCCCATGGACCTGAGGGCGAGACATTTACTTTCCTTGTTCGGGTCAGTTATTCTTCCCAGTTTGGTTGTTATACTTCTCTATTGGAGAGTAATGTTGGTTCGGTGCTTGAAAACATGCCAGTGGTTCAGGATTTTTAAGATGTATTCGCGATGATTCCTGGATTACCCCCTCGGCGTAAGATTGATTTTACCATCGATCTCATGCCTGGTGTGACACCTATTTCATTGCCCACTTATCGTATGCCTTCGAGTGAAATGGAGGAATTGAGGACGCAGATTGATGGTTTGTTGAATTTGGGCTTTATTCGACCTAGTGTGTCCCCTTGGAGAGCACCTGTTCTATTCGCCAAAAAGAAGGATAGTTCCTTGCGATTATATATAGACTATCGCAGGTTGAATCAGGTGTCAGTGAAGAACAAGTATCCTTTGCCCAGGATCAATGATCTGTTTGATCAGTTGAAGGGGGCACGGTACTTTTTGAAGGTAGATTTGCAGTTAGAGTATCATCAGTTGCACATCAAGGATGAGGACATGCAGAAGACCGCCTTCAGAACTAGCTTCGGCCATTATGAGTTCTTTGTGATGACGTTTAATCTTACGAACGCACTGGCCGTGTTCATGGATCTGATGACTAAGGTGTTTCAGCCATTTTTGTTTCGATTCATCATTGTCTTTATCGATGACATCTTGATATACTCTATGAGTCGGGAAGAGCACGAGGAGCACCTAAGAGCGGTCTTGGATACTCTCGGGAAGAATCAGCTTTTTACGCAGTATAAGAAATGTGACTTCTAGAAAGAGGAAGTAAAGTTCCTAGGGCATGTAGTGTCTAAGGAAGGCATCGCAGTCGACCTTGCTAAGGTAGCTGCAGTTCAGGACTGGAAGCTGCTTAGTTCGGTTACTGAGGTGAGGAGTTTTCTAGGCCTAGCAGGCTATTATTGACGCTTCATACGAGATTTCTTGAAGATAGCAAGACCGTTGTCTCAATTGACACGGAAAGACTTGAAGTTTGCCTAGAATGAGAGGACTGAAACAGCTTTTCAGGAGCCGAAGGACAAGTTGACGTCCGCCCCTGTGCTGGTATTACTAGAACAAGGGGTTAAGTATACGATTTATACTGACGCCTCTCGCATTGGTCTGGGTTGTGTCCTTATGCAGAAGGACAGGGTGATTGCTTATGCCTCGAGACAGTTGAGGAAACACGAGGAGAATTACCCCACACACGGCCTGGAGTTGGCAGTTGTCATTTTCACACTAAAGCTCTAGAGACATTACCTCTACGGAGATGAGTTCGAGCTCTTTTGTGACCACAAGAGCCTTAAGTATATATTCTCTCAGCGCGATTTGAATATGAGGCAACGCTGATGGATGGAAACCTTGAAGGACTTTAAGTTCAAGGTCTCCTACCATCCGGGCAAGGCAAACCTTGTGGCAGATGCATTGAGCCGCAAGAAGACTATAGAGTTTGTGTCTCCGCTAATGATAGTAGAATGGGACATGATGGAGTTTGTGTGAGACTTTGAGTAGAAACTCACGGTGGAAGAGCCGTATGAGGTTATCGCACACATTTGAGTACAACCCCTCATTGATGATAGGATCATTGCAGCTCGGGCAGATGATGAGCTATTGGCGAAGATGAGAGAGCGGGTTGGTACAGATAAGGACTCCGAGTGGAGTGTTGGTTCAGATGGGGGCCTACGTTATCGTGGCCGTCTATATGTCCCAGACATTCCTAACTTGAGACAGGAGGTTCTCGAGTCAGCCCATAATTCGAAGCTTGCGATGCATCCAGGTAGCACGAAGATGTACCAAGACATGAAGAGATCTTACTGGTGGGATAATATGAAGGCTCACATTGCTGAGTTCATATCCCGTTGTCTCACATGCCAGCAGGTTAAGGCAGAGCATCGCCGACCTCCTGGACTGCTTTAGCCCATGCCCATAGCTGAATGGAAGTGGGATTTTATCTCTGTGGATTTTATTTTAGGACTACCGAAGACGAGGAAGGGACATGACTCCATTTGGGTAATCGTTGGCCGATTGACGAAATCGGCTCATTTCTTATCGATCAGAGTCACGAACTCTGCAGACGAGTTAGATAGGCTGTACATCAAAGAGATTGTACGTCTGCACAGAGTTCCCTTGGAGATTATGTCTGACAGAGATACGTGATTCACATCTATCTTCTGGACTCGTATCCAGGAAGCGATGGATGTGAATTTGAAGTTCAGCACCACGTTTCATACACAGACAGACGGGCAGACGGAACGTGTGAATCAAGTGTTAGAAGACATGTTGCGTGCTTGTGTTTTGGATTTCAAGGACAGTTGGGATGACTGCCTCCCTTATACAGAGTTCGCTTACAGCAACAATTTTCAGGCAAGTATCGGCATGACTCCCTATGAGGCACTGTATGGTCGCCCGTGTAGAGCACCGCATTACTGGACAGAAGTTGGCGAGCGTAGTTTTATTGGCCCAGAGTTGGTTCAGGCAACTTTAGAGAAAATCAACATTATTAGACGTCGACTTCTAACAGCCCAGAGTAGGCAGAAGAGTAACGCTGATACAAGACGACGACCGCTTGAGTTCGAAGTTGGAGACAACGTATTTCTTAAGGTTTTCCCCATGAAGGGAGTCCTGCGGTTTGGTAAGAAGGGCAAGCTCACGCCGAGATTTATTGGTCCATTTCAAATACTGGATCGAGTGGGGGCAGTAGCCTATCGCCATGCTTTGCCCACACCACTCGCAGGCGTGCATAACGTATTTCATGTATCTATGTTGAAGAAGTATGTTCCTGATCCTTCACATATTATCAGTTGGGAGCAAGTGCAGTTGAGCGATGATGTCACCTATGTACTACGATCAGCATGCATCTTGGATAGGAAGGAGCAGGTGCTGCGTAGCAAGGTCATCCCACATGTGAGAGTACTGTGGACGCATCACAATGAAGAAGAGGCTACTTGGGAGGCTAAAGCTGAGGTCAGAAAGAACTACCCTCAGATCCTCGAGGAGTATGAGAAGGTATAAATTTCAAGGATGAAATTTTTTCTTTAAGGGGGGTAGATTGTAATATCCTGGAAAATTTCGTGCAAGAACCCAAGCACCAACTCAACCAGAATTCTCTTAGAACTCAATCCTTTAGAAATTAAACGTGAATTAACTAGCGCTAAACTAGATTACCTGTGAAATTAGCACCAACCACTTTAAATACGATCTATAAGACCCAAAACCTGTAGAATCGTGAACGCTATGTTACCCTTAAACCTAGGATTCAACTCTAAACCCAGTTACTCTCGCGAGCATTCAGAAACTTTGTTTCAGACCTGGACCGCACGTCGAAAGTTCAATTTCGATAAACTTAGACAATTATGACTGCCTAGTTGGACTGACAATCACCTCAAAAATCAAGTCCAGATGATGTCCTGGGACGATTTGCTTGAGTCCGGAGTGAAAAGTGTGAGAAAGGTGAAATTATTTAGAAAATTAAATATGAATTTAAGTAATCTGAGTCGTGTCGCTTGTGCGCCGATTTTAAGCATTCTGACCATTGGATTTTGACCCAAAATCACCCTCAGATTAGGGAAGGTGGCCCACACATGTCAAAGTGCATGTGGCCCTGATCAAGTTTCGGTGACCGTTGAATTGAAATTGGTCTGCCACAAATGATCTGGAAACCCGATCGGACTGAAAACTTAACTTGCTTAAGATCCAATATTAGTGAGCTTAAGTCTGACCGCATTCAGTAAGAGGACCTCTAGAAACGTTCCATTGAATTAAAATTAACCCGATTTGGTTATAACCTAAGTATACCTTGGCCCTGGGGCTAATTCCATCAATTTTAGGCCTATATAAAGACCTTAAACCCTCACTCTCAAATTCCATACGAATTTTCCAAACTCTAGCTAGAAGAGAGAGAGAGAGAAAAAAGAGAGAGAAAGTGAGAGAGTGGTTGGTGAATCATCTTGGGATTCTTCCCAGTGATTCTACGCACCTAACTCATCGCATCTGAATCGTTATTCCAGCGATTCTAATCTCATATTTGGGTAAGTCAATCAAACCCTAACATGTTTTGGAACCTAGAATAGTCTAAGTGTCGATGTAGCTAATCTAGTTCATGCTTTAGGTTATCTATTCACTGTTGACGAAGACTCATCGTCTAAATCGAATCCATTGCGCCATTTCCGGTCTAAGGTGCGGACTATATTCGTATAGGTTATGGTTTTCAAGGCTTTCAATGTCAGTTAATGATTTATTACTAACGTGGGTGCCATTTCTCATGCCAAATGCAATATCTGTTTTGTTTTCCATATATGTATAACCTATGTTGTAAATAGCGTGATCCATGTGCTTGTTGGAATGCTTGTAAGCTTTTGGAATTTGACGTTGTGATTTCCATGATTATTTATCGTAGGGATATGATTGTTATCTATGCGACAACTCCTTTTTAAAAGGATTTGCCCTAATATGTAATATGGCTGACATATGTGATGTATGTTGCCAAGTGTAGTCTAAGTGTTTGTAAAAATGTCTGAATAAGTTCATAGTTAGTAAGGTGTGAATTATGAGGGAGTTGAGATGTGAGATCCCAACTATTCCCTTATATGTACTATTTCCTCCATGAATTGCTTAGTCTAACTACCCATGTTAACTATGTGCATGATTTCCTGCATGCAAGTTGTTAATTTTACCGCTTTACTTATGAAATGCATGTGGATGGATTCTCTTAATCTTACATCTTATAATATGTTTGCTATTATAGTTGAATGTGTATGGAGCCATGTTCTGGTCCAGGCAATCGGTAATAAACTCTGAGTTTGTGGCTGAGGCAGCTTTCGCCACGCAGGACGTGTTTGACGAACCCGAGTCGTATTAGGATTGACGGCAGTGGTTTGGCCACACGGAGTGTTTCCGCACTTCATGTCATTCAACCCAACGTGCACTCGTGCTAGTCGAGCTCGTCAAGTAACCCAATTGGCTCGATGTATGTTCACCATGTATGGATGCTTCTGTTTGAATCTAGGGTACCAGACTTACCAGTACAAATCCCGTTAACCATGGTACCTTGATCAACTAAGACTCATGAGCCGGGCATGGTGGTATGGGACACCGTGGTCGAGCTGTCGGCCTGCGCTGGGGTGACGAGCCTCCCCGTAATGACTAGTGAGCACCCAAACTTGTGAGCCGATTATGGTGGTATGGGACACTATTCGTGCTGTCGGCCTACATTGATTGGTGACGAGCCCTTTGTAGTGACCTCGAGCATACCGTGATACTGCATTGAGGCGACGAGCCTTCGTGTAGCAACTAAGGTATGACTAGGCATGCATTGATTAGTGACGAGCCCTTTGCAGTGACCTAGAACCATAACATCGTATGAGATTGTCTAGGACTGATGACCCTAGAATGGATCATTGTTTGGGAATTAATATAGGGAAGGTACCATAGCTTCCCAATCCTGCTGTATGAAAGGGACTAATAAAAACTTGGTAATCATGTTCATGCACCGCATAGCGTTGTGGAGTACTCAGGGATGTTGTCATGCGTACCGTAAGATGAAGACACTGAGGGAGTGCAGGCGAGGGCATGCATCATTCGACATACCTCCTTGCATTAACAAGAGTAATTAGGATATGTTTGATTGTATTGCTTTATCATTACTGCTTAATTAAATTGATAACATGTTAACCTTTGCTGTATAGTTCCACTGAGTTGATCACTCACTCCCACGTTCTGGGATGGTGTTTAAACACCAACCAGACTCTGTCTTAGATGCAAATGATGATGCAACACATGAGGCAAAGCAGGAGTTCGAAGATGATGAGGAGGCGTTCTCCTTTATGCAGTTCTCAGGCGAGTTCACATGAGCCGTGTCCTGAGCCACGGGGATTCAGGGTTATTGTTGTAATGGTTTATTCCATTTGACACTTGTATTTTGAGACACACACACATGTAATTATAACCTGGCAAAGTATACATATCTCAGGGACTTATATCGACGTATATATTTCTTTAAGTCTTCCGCTTGCGTATTTCACCTGTCCCTGGATTATGTTTGCAGTTTTGGATTAATCTACTTCATGTTTTATGCATTAATACTGACAACATTCATCAATCATGACTTATGTTGCATAAGTGATGTTTTGGAACTCGGGAGCTGAGTTATGCTCGACCCCCGAATTTCAGGGTGTTACAACCAGCACAGCTATTCTACAGACTACTCGTACCTTAAAATAGGCCACCTCAATGACCTATGGCAGTGCAAGCAAATGTCCACAACAAGCTTGTGTACATGCACTTGCAGTTGAAGCATCTGAGATAACAACTACTGTACCATTAACCTTTGAAGTCACTGCCCACATTCAAGGTACACCTGTATTTCTGTTGGTGGACACCAGGTCCACTATTTCTATGATAGCGTACTCCACCATCAAGGGTTTAGGGCTGAGCACTACTCCTATGGTTGGAGTGAGATTCATCGCAGCAGCAAGAACTTTTATAGATGCCACTAAGCTTTGTAAGAGTTGCCTAATAGACTTAGGAAGCAAAGTGGTGTGCGTTGACTTGATCGTCACCACAATATTTCATTACGACTTCATCCTCGGCATTGATTGGCTCACCGAAATGAAGGCAGAGATTGACTGTGAAACCAGAATTGTGACAGCTCGTGGGTCCGAGGGCACATCGTTCACTTTCCCAGTTCAGGTAAGTTGTCGTTACCGCATTTGTTGTTATGCTTCCTTATTGGAGGATCGCGATGGTCTATTACTTGGGGACATGCCTGTAGTCCAAAATTTCACGAACGTATTCAGAACAATCCCTGGACTACCTCCTCAGCACGAGATTGACTTTACCATCGACCTTGTGCTTGGCGTGACACTTATTTCTTTACCGACCTACCGCATGCCTCCGTGTAAAATGAAAGAATTGAGGATACAGATGGTTGATCTATTAGATTCAGGTTTTATAGGATCTAGCATATCTCCTTGGGGAGCACCTGTGCTGTTTGTAAAGAAAAAGGATGGATCACTACGATTGTGTATTGATTATCGCAAGTTGAATCACGTTATAGTGAAGAACAAGTATCCTCTGCCTAGGATAGACGACTTGTTTGACCAGTTGAAAGAAGCGCAGAATTTCTCTAAGATAGAATTATAGTTAGGGTATCATCAGTTTCGTCTAAGGAATAAAGAAGTGCAGAAGATAGCATTCAAAACTAGTTTCGGGCACTACGAGTTCCTTTTGATGCCGTTTGGACTTACAAACGCACCGGCCATGTTGATAGATCTCATGAACTGGATGTTTCGGCCGTATCTGTACCGATTTATCATTGTGTTTATAGATGACATTTTGATATATTCCAAAAGTCGAAAGGATCACAAAGAACACCTATGAGCAATTCTTAATACTCTTAGGCAGAATCAGTTATTTACTCAGTACCAGAAATGTGACTTCTAGAAGGAAGAAGTCAAATTCTTAGGGCACGTGGTTTCTAAGGAAAGAATAGTCGTGGACCTTGCCAAGGTGGCTGTGGTACAGGACTGGGAACGACCCGGTTCAGTAATGGAAGTGAGGAGTTTCCTTAGACTTGCCGGCTACTATCGTCGATTCATTAAAGATTTTTCCAAGATAGCCCGACCATTATCTCAACTCACTCTAAAGGATCTTAAGTTTGCTTGGAACGAGAAAGCAAAAGCAACCTTTCAAGAATTAATGGATAAGCTGATGTCCGCACTAGTGCTAGTACTGCCAGAGTAAGGGGTCAAATATACTATATATACCGACGCCTCTCGAGTTGTTTTGGGTTGTGTACTTATGCAAAAGGATAGGGTGATCGCTTATGCCCCACGACAGTTGCGGAAACACGAAGTCAACTACCCCACTCACGACATGAAATTGGCAGCAGTCATCTTCTCATTGAAGCTCTGGTGACATTACCTCTATAGAGAGGAGTTCGAGCTTTTCTGCCACCACAAGAGCCTCAAATACATCTTTACACAGAGGCGCCTGAATATGAGACAACGACGTTGGATGAAGACCTTGAAAGACTTCAAGTTTCAAGTCTCCTACCATCCTAGGAAGGCCAACCTTGTGGCCGATGCATTAAGCCACAAGAGAACCATAAAGTTTGCAACCCCACTGATGATAGAAGAGTGGAATATGGTGGAATTTGTATGAGACTTCGAACAGAAACTGACAATGGAGGAATCATTCGAGAGTGTCGCACACATCCATGTGCAACCACTTATTAATGACGGAATCATTGGGGCTCGGAAATAAGATGAACTATTGCTAAAGATGAGAAAACATACAAGTGATAGTGAAGAATTTGAATGGAGGGTTGGCTCGGATGGAGGTTTACGATGTCGTGGCCGCTTATGCATCCCGAACCGTCATGACTTGAGGAGAGAAGTTTTAGAGGTAGCTCACAATTCATAATTGGCAATGCATCCTGGTAGTACGAAAATGTATCAAGATGTAAAGCGTTCATACTAGTGGGATAACATGAAGGCTCAGATAGCTGACTTTGTGTCACGATACCTCACGTGCCACCAGGTTAAGGCCGAACATCACTGACACCCTGGTTTACTTCAGCCCATGCCTATAGTGGAGTGGAAGTGGGACTTCATATCCATGGATTTCATTTTCGGGTTACCAAAGAAGAGAAAGGGGCATGACTCCATCTAGGTGATTGTAGACTGATTGATGAAATTAGCCCACTTCCTCCTGATTAAAATTTCTAATTCGGCAGATGATCTAGCCAAGCTATACATCAAGGAGATAGTACGACTGCATGGAGTCCCTATGGAGATTATGTCAGATCGAGACGCATGATTCATGTCTATTTTCTGGATTCGAATTCAAGAAGCAATGGGAGTGAAATTGAAGTTCAATACCCCGTTCCACCCACAGACCGATGGGCAGACGAATCGGGTAAATTAGAAACTCAAGGACATGCTGCAAGCATGCTTTCTTGATTTTAAGGACAACTGGGATGACTGTCTCCCTTATACCGAGTTTGCTTATAATAACAGCTTCCAAGCAAGCATTGGCATAACTCCCTACGAAGCTCTATATGGACGCCCATGTCGAGCTTTACATTATTAGGTAGAAGTTAGTGAGAAGAGTTTGGTTGGCCCAGATTTGGTACAGGAGACCTTAGAGAAGATTGATATTATCAGGGGTTGACTTCTTCCAGCCCAGAGTAGACAGAAAAGTTACACTAATACGAGACAGCGACAGTTGGAATTTGATGTTGGGGACCATGTATTCCTTAAGGTTTCCCTAATGAAGGGAGTCCTTTGATTTGGCAAGAAAGGGAAACTTATGCCGCGATTTATTAGTCCATTCCAGATACTAGACCGAATGGGTGTGGTAGCATACTGCCTTGCTTTGCCCACACCACTCGCAGGTGTGCACAACGTATTTCACGTATCGATGTTAAAGAAATATGTTCCCGACCCTACCCATATTATCAAATGGGAGCAAGTACAGCTAAGTGAAGATGCTACCCATGTGTTGCGACCAACACGTGTTCTTGATAGGAAGGAACAAGCGCTATGCAGCAAAGTGATCCCGCTCGTGAAGGTATTGTGGACTCACCACACTGAGGAAGAGGCAACTTGGGAAACTATAGTTGAAGTCTGTAAGAACTACCCTCAGATCCTCGAGGAGTTCGAAAATGTACTAATTTCGTGGAAGAAATTTTTCTTTAAGGGGGGTAGATTGTAATGTCTTAGAAAAATCCGTGTAAATGCCCGAGTATCACCTTAGGCAGAAATGCTTAAGGATCATGTCCCGTAGAAATTAAGGCAAAAATAGGTTAAGTGCAAAACTACATGATCGATAGATTTAGCATGAACCACCATTTACACAAATGGCAAGACCCAAAACCATTAAAATCGTTAACTCGACACTACTTAAAAACCTAGGAGAAATCCCGGGATCTTGTCGCTCTCGGGAGTACCTTGAAACTCCGTATCGGACTTGGACCGCACGTCGAAAGTCCGATGACTGTGAAACTATAAGGTTATGTCCATCTTACTGGGCTTGACAACCATGATAGGAATCGAGCCCAGATGGTGTCCAAAAATGCATAACTTGAGTCCTAAGTGAAGTATGTGAGAAACGCGAATATCTTTAGAAATTGACTTGAAACTTAAGTGAATTGTGTCGTTCACTCACAGGCGAAATTGATGATTTCGAACCGTCTGTTTCTGACCAAACTTCACACTTGGGAAAAGGAAATTTTCCTACACATATTCGTATAACTATGGCCCCGATCGAGTAAGTACGACCGTTGATCTGACACAGGTCCATCACGGTCGATTAGCTAATCCGATCGCACCAAAATCACATCCTGGTATAGATCCACTGTCAGAGAACTTACCCTACGATGTATGTGAGGTATGGACCTCCCAGTGAGCCCCATTCGTCAGAAACAGTATACCATGGCCATGAGGCCATTTACATCACTTATAGGCCTATGTATAGCCTTTAAACCACCCCATTTCTATTCCATATGAATTTCTCTAACCCTAGGAGAGAGAAGAGAGAAAAGAAGAGAAAGAAGTGAGGAGAGAAAGGAAAGTTTGGGAGATCGTTGCTGTGATTCTTTCCCGCTACTCGACGCCTCGAATCACCTTCCTGTTTCGCTACACCATCAATTTTAGCTACGATTTGGGTAAGAAACTCTAACCCTAATCTTGATTTAGAGATCTAAATAGAGTAATCGACAAGTTAGCTAACCAATTTCTCTATTTAGGTACCCGACGTTCTGTATTCGGGAACGTAGAATTCAAACTGAGTATGGATCGAGTATTTCGATGAAAGGTGCAGACTATAAATGTTTAGGTTATAGTTTTCAATGCTTTCAATGTCAGTTAATGATTTATGTCTAACTTGATTGCTACCATATCGCCTTAGACACGTCAATTTCAATGTATTATACATGTATGAAATATGTTGAATAAAAGATACATTCTATGTGTTTGTTGAAATATTTGAATGAACATGTAACCTAGATTTGTGTTTGCTATGCCTACTAATCTACGATCCATTGTTGCCATACGCATGCTAACCTCTTTGTATAAGGATTTGCTAAAATATATGTTATAACTAACATAGTCTATATATTTGGTGAGGTGTAGCCTAAGTGTTTAATGAATTGTCTGAATGAGAAAATGTTGATGATTTGTATTTATTACGAGTATTAAGATAGGATTCTCAATTACCTTAATCATATGTATAGTTTCTCTCATGTAATCATATTTGCCACTATAAAATTTATGGATAAAATGCAAGTGTTATGCAATATGATCAATGTATTTGATGAAATGCTCAAATGAGGAATTGATTTGGATTGTTTGTTGAATGCTGATATGATTATCACATGTATCTACCTATTACATCCGAGTAATATTGGGGCTACAACGTAGCCCAGGCAATCGGTAACAGTCCATGTACAGGTGGCCGAATTAGTCTTGCCACATTGGATAACTCGACGAATCTGAGTCGCAGGATGATCATCGACAATGATTAGGCCATAAGGGGTGCTCATGCGCTCCATATCAATTAAGTCAACGTGTGCTCGTACCAATCGAACTTGCTAAACAACATGATCGGCCTATTGTGTTTTACCAAGTATGGACATCACTGCTTGAATCTAAGGTACACTTACCAATGTAAAAAACCTGTTTTAACCATGGTACCTCGATCTGCTAAGACTTATGAGCCAGGCATGGTGGTGTATGGGACTCCATTTTCGAACTGTTGGCCTACGCTGGGGTGATGAGCCACCCTGTAGTGACCAGTGAACAACCTAGACTCGTTAGCCGAGCATGGTGGTGTATGGGACATTGTGTTCGAGATGTCGGCCTACGCCAAGGTGATTAGCCATCCCATATTGACCTCAAGTATAAATTTTTGAATTTGCCTATCGACTGCTTTTCATTAGGGGTGATGCCCTACAACTTGCCTTAAGCATTTAAATCATGCTACAAGCTTCCCCTCTTAACCCTTGCTAAGAGGTTTATTCAACCATAGACATGATTGAACTAAAAACTTTTAAACAAAGCATAAAAACAATTAAGGAAGAAGAAGAAAGTCTCTTCGTGGTGGCTCTCCACCCTTTGGCCCCGCTCCTCAAAACTTAGATGATGCCTAGAAATGCCTAGGGACTCCTATTTATAGTTGTGAAGCTCCGCCTTATACACCAACTTGGAATTTCCGTAATCTATTCGCGAAATTGCCTCAATTTATGTAGTCCACAGCTTTTCCGGTTATGCTTTGGACCTAAGTTGAATCTGAAGTTGTGTCTGATTTTAGAAAGGATTCTATTGGTTGATTTCGATCAGACTGACCTGGGTTCAGTCAGAACAAACTTAAGGCATTGGTCGGACTGGATGTAAGGCATGTATCCTAGTCCGTACTGTTCCTTAGACTTCCGCAATCCTCCTCATAGAATTTTGGCAACCTGCAACCTATAATCGGTGTTTACGCACGACCGTAAGTTGCATCCCATATATCTGAGTCGACTCAACCCGAGACTTGTACCCTAAAAACCACGCCGTCACCACGGTTCCAACGCCGCATCTTGTGCACCGATGCAATATACAGGCCAGGAGTTGTGGGCCCACATTTATTTCGAGGAAAACGTCGTGCATTGCGAATCTCGAGAAAATCTCTACCAAATCTATCAAATCAATCAATTAATCACAAGTCAAGTACAACCTATCACTCCACCCATCATACCCATCCCTCTCTTACACAAGCCATCCCCAAAGTTAACTCTTCCTAACACCACCCATCCCTTCCTTACACACACCCATTCCTCTCATCCCATCCCTCTTACTACACCCTCTCCTCTCTCATTCTCTCTACAATTTCCCAAGCTTTCGTGAGAGGAAAATAATTTTAAGGAGAAAGAACATAGGTGTGGCCCACTTTCTACCCAGTCATCTCTCATCCTAACCCTTCAATCTTCATCATCCTCCATCAAAATTGAAGCCGAGAAGCTTAACATTCCAAGGAGCTTAGAAGATTAGCAATTGGTGGGTGATCTTAGAATTTCCACCATTGATCTTGATGATTTGAGGGCCCACATGTGATGGGACCCATTCGTTGTATGCATTGTAAGATAGCGAAGGCTCATAGTGGAGGATCTCCTCTCCTCCACATGATTTCTCTCTCTCTCTCTCTCTCTCTCTCTCTCTCTCTCTCCCCCTGTTGATGGCCCATCACCATGATGCAAGTATTTTATCCATACCATATACTTAATGGGCCACACATTATCCAAGTGGGGCCCACCATTGCTGTCCATTTTGGACTGGCCCGGATTGTAGAGAAAATAGAAACATTAGACTAATCAATGGGGTGGCCCGCCCAAGTGGACCCCACCATGATGTGTGTATTATCTGCATCGTCTGTCTTGTAGGTACGGCCCGCCTTACTACTAGACTAATCATCCAGCAGGCAGGCCCATCTGCTTGGATCGGCCTTCTCTGCTAGGTAAACACAAATAACAGTTTGATCTAAACCCTAGTGGGCCACATGTACGTGGGACCCACCTGCTTGGAAGCAGATGCGCTAGTGCGGCAATATAGTTGTTGTACTGATGCTAGCAGATTTTGTGGTCTACTCACAAGGTATGTGTTATGTCCATACCGCTCATCCATATGGCAGTTGTGTGGGGCCCACCCCACACATGCTGCATGTGTGGGATGGGACCCACCTTAATGTACATATTATATGTCCACACCGTCCATTTGTGGACGGTGCCGTGTGGGACCCACCGTAATGTATGTATTTTATGTCCACACCGTCCATAGGACATGAGATGTCCTTGCTACATGTGTGGCCTCTGCACTGTCCAGCGATGGACGGTAGGGCCCGACGTGATATATGTTTTGATTAAGACCGTCCATGCATGGGGACCACTATGATATAAGTGTTTTATTCTCATTGTTCAGATGGGACAGTGGGCCCTCACATGATGTATCTATTTTATCCACACTGTCCATCTGGAGGACGATGCGACCCCACATTAATGTATATGTTGTATCTCCACACCGTCCAATCCAGCAAGGGATGGTGTGCAATAGTGATGTATGTACTATATTTACACTGTTCATTTGCAGGGTCCACCTGCTGGCTATGCAATGCCCACCTGCTGTGCAAGGCCCATCTGTTGTATATGAGGCCCGTCAGCTGCATGTAAGGCCCATCGCAATTGTATGTGAGGCCCACTTGCTGCTGATGTGAGGCCCATTTATTGTTGATATGAGGCCTATTATGATGTATATGTGGCCCATGAGTGAGGCCCATTATGATGTATATGTTGCCCATTTGGTGAGGCCTAATACGATGTATTTGAGGACCATATGATGAGGCCCGATGTGATGTATCTTGGCCCATATGATGAGGCCCGATGTGATGTATATATGGCCTATATGATGAGGCCCATTATGATGTATGAAAGGCCCATATGATGAGGCCCAATGTAATGTACGAGAGACCCATGTGATGAGGCCCAATGCGATGTATATATAGCTCATATGATGAGGCCCAATATAATGTATATTAAGCCCTAGAGTGAGGCCATGGGCCCCACTATATGTTTGGCCCTATGAGGGCCACACCTTGGGAGCAATGTTGGTTGAATGTACGCATTGATGGGCAATGATGGTAAAATGTCCACATTGTGACCTTTCCTTAAGCATCGTTAGGCCCATTCTCATCCTTCTCTAAGTGAATTGACCCTAATCATTGGGCCCCATTTGCATGATCCATCTATCCACATTGGGCTATCCCAAGATGTTGGTGTAACGCCCCGGATTTCAAGGGTCGAGCAAAACTCTACTCCCGAGATCCAACACATCACTTTTGCTACATGGATGATGATGTTTAGATTTCGTCCATATGAATGAGTTACACATGAGTAGGATTATACTAAAACGGCACATCATACTCCAGAGATAATTTAATTTATGCGAGTGGAAGACTGAAACATATATATTTTGAACAGGTAAGTGTTTCACAACCTCCAGAGTATGAGTATGTTACTGGGCTGAATATATACATGTATTGTTTTAAAATTTACAAAATATCAAAGTGTAAAGTGTCCAAATAATCCATATGTCCTTATAATTCTGTCGAATCAGCACGAGGTCTACATAGACCCGCATGAGACCTGAACGTAGGAGAATTCTTCCTCCTCATCTATGAAGTCCAACTCCGCTGCATAGGCTTCATCGTCACCTACATCTAAACCAGAGTCTATTTAGTGTTTTAAAACACCATCCTAGGGTGGGAGTGAGTGATTAGCTCAGTGGTACTATAAGGCAAAGGTTAACATGTTATCAAGTCAATCAAGTGGTAATGATAAAGCAATATAACAATCACTTCCTAACTACTCTTGTTAATGAAGGAATGGAGTGCAGTAATGATGCATGCCCTCGTACAAAGCTCCCTCAGAAGCAACTTTGACAACCAAATTCGCGCATGAAAAACTCCCTAAAGTACAACTTCCTCGCCAAAGCACATGCAATGTGGTGCATAGTCATGTTAGCCCAGTACTTAATTAGGCCCATTCATATAGCAAATTTGGGAAGCTAAGGTACCTCCTTTTATATCATTAACCCAAATGAAGGATCCATCTAGGATTGTCAATCTTAGTTAACCACATACATGGAGATTCAGGACCCATAGGTAGCCATGATATCTCAAACCTCCATCTAAGCCAACCCTCCATTCGGAGTCTTCACTGTCACTTGTTCGTTTTCTCATCCTTCACCAACCACTTATCTTCTTTCTGAGGCACAATGATTCGGTCATCGATAAGCAGCTGTACATGGATGTGTGTGATTCTCTCGAACGGCTCCTTTACTGCAAGCCCTTGTTCAAAGTCTCGCAGAAACTCTACTATATTCCATTCTTCTATCATCAGCGGAGCTGTAAATTCTATTATCTTCTTGTGACTTAATACGTCTGCCATAAGGTTAGCCTTACCAGGATGGTAGGAAACCTCAAACTTGAAGTCTTTGAAGGTTTCCATCCAATGTCGCTGCCTCATATTCAGGTCCCTCTGCTTTAATATGTACTTGAGGCTCTTGTGGTCGCAAAATAGTGTGAATTTCTCTCTGTAGAGGTAATGTCTCTAGAGCTTTAATGTGAAAAATGACCACTGCCAATTCCATGTCATGTGTGGGGTAGTTTTCCTCATGTTTTCTCAACTCTCGTGAGGTATAGGCGATCACTTTATCCTTCTGCATAAGAACACAACCCAAACTAACACAAGAGGCATCGGTATAGATAGTGTACTTGACCCCCTGCTCTGGCAATACTAGCACAGGTGCAGATGTCAACTTGTCCTTTAATTCCTTAAAGGGTGCTTCTGCTTTCACGTTTCAGGTGAACTTAAGATCCTTTCGAGTGAGTTCTGATAACGGTCTAGCTAGCTTGGAAAAGTATTTGATGAAGCGACGATAGTAGCCAACAAGTCCGAGGAAACTCCTTACTTCTGTAACCGAGCCGGGCTGTCCCCAATCTTGAACTGCGGCTACTTTGGCAAGGTCCACGGTGATACCTTCCTTAGACACCACATGTCCCAGAAACTTGATTTCTTCCTTCCAAAAGTCACATTTCTGTTATTAAGCAAACAACTAATTCTTCCTAAGAGTATCGAAGACTGCTCGCAGGTGCTCTTCATGATCCTTTCGGCTCGTAGAGTATATCAAAATATCATTTATAAATATGACGACGAACCAGTATAGATATGGTCGAAACACCTGGTTCATGAGGTCTATGAACATTATCGGTGCATTCGTAAGTCCGAACGACATCACGAGAAACTCATAGTGCCCAAAACTGGTTCTGAATATTTTTTTTGCATGTCTTCATCCCTGATGCACAACTGATGATATCCAGACTGTAAGTCAATCTCTGAGAAATACTGTGCCCCTTTCAACTAGTCAAACAGATCATCTATCCTAGGCAAGAGATACTTGTTCTTCACTGTTACTTGGTTCAACCTGCGGTAATCAATACACAATGGCAGCGACCCGTCTTTCTTCTTTACAAACAATACTGGTGCTCCCGAGGGGGATAAACTGGGCCGTATGAAACCTGCATCCAACAGATCATCGATTTGTCTCCTCAACTCCTCCATTTCACATGGAGGCATGCGATACATCGATAGAGAAATGGGTGTCGCACCAGGTATAAGGTCGATAGTAAAGTCAATCTCGCGCTGAGGAGGTAGTCTAGGTATCGTCCTGAATACATCTGTGAAATCTTGTACTACAGGTGTGCCCCTAAGTGTCAGACCATCAACATTCTCCAACATTGAAGCGTAACAACTAATGTGATAAGGCTAACTGACCTGCACTGGGAAATTAAAGGTCGTGCCCTCAGGTGCATGTGTTGTCACCAATTTGGTATCGCAATCGATCTTTGCCTTCATTCTGGTGAGCCAATACATTCCGAGGATGACGCCGTAATGATGCAGTGGAGTGACAATTAGGTCAATCGAACCATTCTACTCCCTGAGTCTATCGGATAATCTTTACAACACTTAGTAGCATCGGAGTAAGTCTGTGTCACGGTAAGGACTCTCAACCCAACCATAGGGGTACTGTTTAACCCCAAACGCTTGACTGTAGAGCAAGATACTATAGAGATGGGGGACCCGATGTCCACCAATAGGAATACAGGTGTACCTTAAATGTGGGTAATGACTTCAAACGCAAGAGGCACTGCAGTTGCTGTCTCAGATGCACCAGCTACTAGTGCATGTACACATGCCTATTGAGGATGATTTGGTTGCACTGCCATACATCATTGAGGTGGCCTATTTCGAGGTATAGGTGGTTGGTAAAATGGTTGTACTGGCAGTGCCGATCATAAAGGTGGAGCTGATATAGCTTGTGGTTGCTGACGACTGATCTTCTGAGGCAGTGTAAAACCATTGTCCCTCATCTTAGTAAAACAATATGTATCTGAATGGCCCATCCTCTTACAGTAGGTGCACCACATATCTGATTGCCTAGGCTGTATTGGTCGAGCCATAAGCCTGAAGGGGAATTTACACGTGGCCTCTTACCAAGGAATGGTCGGTTCGGCAAATTAGGTTGAGGCCTTGAGCCCACTGGTAAACATGCGTGAGACAGTCTGTCTCCATCCTGCTCAGCTCGTAGGGACATGTTCACTAGCTCAGCATAGTTGGGAATGCTAGCGTAATACATCTTCATGCGGATATCGGGCCGTATACTATCTGAGAAATGCCACATCTTCATCGGCTCATTTCCTAGGATCAAAGGAGTGTATCTGGCTAGCTCCATAAACTTGTTCTCATATTCTGACACAGTCATCCCTCCTTGTCGGAGGCGAAGAAACTCACCCTCCTTTTCATTACGGTATGTGAGGGGAAAGTACTTCCTATGAAAACATGTCTCAAATGCCTCCAAGGTCCACACGTGTCCTATAGTAACTATTCGTAGGACGTTGTCCTACCATAGACTAGCCTCCTTCTTGAACATATATGTGACCAGCTCAACTTGCTCAGCCTTAATATGGTGTAACGGCTTCAGTATCTTAGAGATGCGATCTAACCAGTATTCAGCTTTCTTGGGCCTGTGAGTGCTCGCAAAGGCGGGAGGTCAGAAGCACTGGAAGCATTCAAATAGACTGCTGGTATTCATATTTCCAGCAGACTGCATAGGTGGTGCAGGCGGGACTATATTCATGTTCTGAGCAATGACCCCCGCAATAGTGACCAAAAACTGCTGTTGCTGCTCCATCAAGAATATCATCTGCTCCAACCTATCAGGTGGAGGAGCCGACTGTGGTACATGTGGCATCGATGAAGACTCACGGTTCTGTTCTGGAACAGGTGGTGCAAAAGGTGTTGGCTAATTTATAGGGTCAGTGGACGGTTGAGAATCCGGCATAGTCTCGTGATTCGGGCCCAAACTGGGGTCCGTCTGGCTATCGCTTAGGGTAGTGCCCCATCAATCGATCCACCAAGTGCAAGACATGTCATATTCCAAGTGTTTTTCAGAGGCATTCCTTATATACAACATAAGGTGCAACATGTGTAAGGTTTTGAATAATAACACTCAATTTTCCAAGCATTCCACACATTCCAAATTAAAAAAAAGCTTCATGCATTTCATGTAGCCAAAATTATCACAATACATGAGATGTAGTCTTACATGGATCATGACAGAAGATGCATGTGAGTTAATCTAACAAAAGCTATAAACACTAAACACACCAATAACCAACCAAGCCTACCAAGGCTATTACAAAAGAAAAAAAAAAAAAAAAAAAGAAGACAAGGAAACATCAAAGACGACTACAACATATGACTAGTTGTCTGACTTTGGTGATGGTGGAGGAGCACCCTTGTCCTGGATACAGCACATGAGAGTCTTCAGAATGTGAGACATCCTCTTAAATTTTTGTTTCATATAGGCCTGATTCTCTTCAAGATTTTACTTCAATTCAGCCTGGGTCTCCTTGACCTCCTATCTCATGGCGGCTGGTTCTCTTCAACCTAAGCCATGTAGGCTTCTAAGGAGGCCTAATCAAGGCGGTGCTCATGTGTAGCAGTAGGAGGTCCCCCATCAGAGTCTTGGGCCTCCACCTCTCCTTCCTCACTTCCTTCCTCTATTTCATTTTCTTCCTCTTCTTCACTACTTTCTTCCTCTTCACTTTCTGTCTCGCCCCCATACTCATTGAGTCGAGCTTGACGTTGTCAAGGGCCAGTTCCCATGTTGTTGAGCGTAATGTCATTAATAAAGTGGATCAGTATAAGCTCATCCATGTTAAGTTTGTAGCCGACATTATGAGCAATCTTGCATATAAGTCGGCCGAACGGGAGTGAAGTACCTCCCCTAACAGAGCATGCAGTCTGTATTATCTGTAGCAGGGCGAACGTAGGCAGACAGCTTGTCTCCCTGCCTAACTCTGTACAGAAAGTCCACCATTAAACGAGTGCATTCGGTACGGTTGCACACCTAAGATACACATTATACGTAAATATGTGGTGGAGTAGACGGAAGTTTGCCATCATATTGGTCGATGGGAGGCAATTTCCTCGCTTCGAGTGAACTAGTCAACCACAAAGAAACTATGTGTGGTGATCTCTTTCTCGCACACCAGTGAGATGAAATTCACTAGCATGCACATCTCCACGTTCAATTCTCATAATTCGGTCCATCACACCTACATCGAATATGGCTTCCCGCCTACCCACGGGAATAATGAACTGTAGAGGCCCTAGTAATGGATCCTGTATGTGGGCATAGAAGGTTCGGACAGTGCTTTCACATGCATGAGACTTGCCTTCAAATATGGGACCCCACCCGAATTCCAACAGGAGGCATGTAAGACCCGTATCCTAGTCCGTACCATTCCGTAGACTCTCCCGATCCTTCCGTTGAATTTTGGTAACCCATGACTTCTATCCGACGTTTGCACCCAATCTTGAGCCGAGTCCTGTATACCAAAGTCAGCTTGATCCGAAACTTGTATAATAGTCTGTGTATTATAATGGTCGTGGACCGCATATTGCGGGACCCACCTATCACATGTGGCACCAATCCTTAGGTAATTATGAGGGTGATGACATCACCCTAGCCATAGCCAACTTACCCTAGCTATATCCACCCTACCCCTAGCCCTTCTTACAAGCACTTATTGCTAGCCACCCTACCCCTAGCCCTTCTTACAACCACTTATTGCTAGCCACCCATACCTCTCTTACAACTCATCATCACCTACCTAAACTACTCTCTCTCTCTCTCTTATTTCTCCCTTTTCTTTTTTCAAGCAACCCAAACACCAAATTTTCTAACGTCCAAGCTCTCCCAACCTCCATGAGAAGATTTTGTGTGTGGCCCACTTCATAACCCTCTCATCTCCCATCTCAACCATTAAAATTTCATCATCTTCCGTTGGGATCGAAGCTAAGGAGCAAAGGAAGCCAAGGGAGCAAGGAGAAGACGGTGGGTTTTTTTATAAGCCTGGATTTCTTGTTTTGATGATGGGCTAAGTGAGGCCTACTAATTGATGGTAAGGATCTCATTTTGGACCCTAGATGTGGTCGATGGCCCACCTTGATTCTCATGATCATTCCATGATGGGGCCATTCTCCATGGACCCCATCATGATGTTTACTTTCTAGTTTGAAAGAGGTCATCAAGACCTTCCATTTTGGTGGAGAAGGAATCTCCACTGTTGATTTTGATTTGGTGGGTCCACATGTATTGGGACCCACTTGATGTATGATTGAATGCATGGAAGGGAGGGCCCATAGTGTCGGGGTCCCTCCATCACACGTGTCTTTCTCTCTCTCTCTCTCTCTCTCTCTCTCCTTTATTTTGTGGCCCACTTAGTGAGTGTATGTGGTGTCTGAATCGTCCATTAAATGGACCCCATGGCTGTCCAAACATGGGGACCAACCCACTTTACTACCCCTTGAAGGGTCTGGATGATGGGAAAACACACATATCAGGTTGATCCAATCAAGTGGTACACGTCCACGTGGGACCCACCCTGAATATGTGTTGTATTTAAACCATCCAACATCCAGGGATGTTGGACATGGCCTCATGTGAAGTGTGAACAGACCGTGGGTTGTACTCATAGCAAAAGAAAATGAAGAAGAAAAGAATAATAATAATAAAATATTAGCTTGGTTTAAGCTTTTGGGGTGGGCTGCTCATGCAGGCCCCACATTGATGCATTGATCTAATCCACACCGTCTATTCCATTCCTCAGACCATTTTAGGCGTTGAGCCGAAAAATGAAGTAAATCTGACTATCTGGTGGGCCATAGCATAGAAAATAGTAGTTTTCACCATTAAAATCCACTTTAATGTTTCTATACACCAAAACATATCAAATATTGGGCTTGTTTGGCTTGTCTTGAGCCATAGGAGCCAATTGACGGGGTAGATTCTACTGATGCGGGCCCCACTTAGAAAAACCTCAAATTTTCATTTTTTTTTAAAATAGAGCAAGCAACAGATGCTGCTGGACATCCAGAGGATGCGCAGCAGGACGTTGCTGCGCTGGACGTGCACAGGCTAGGGACCGTGGGTCCAAACCGTGGGCCCCACCGTGATGTGGGTTGAACATCAACACTGTGCATTAGGTGGGCCCCTTTTCAAACCGTGGGCCCCCTTAAATAAGTCGTGGAGCTCAAGTGGCCCACGTCATAGGAAACAGTGACGGTTGAACATCTACCATTGAGACCATGTTTGGGGTATCAGAAGTTTTGGATCCTTATGAAATTTATTTGCCTCTTTATTCAGGTCCCTATGACCTTATTAACAGATTGGATGGAAAATAAACGTTATGGTGGGCCCCACATGAGACCCACTGATGTATGTATTGTAATCCACACCTTCAATTAGTGTGGACCCCACCATCAGTTATGTACTTTATCTACGCTGCCCATCTATGGGACCCACCATGATGCATGTGTCGCATCCAAACCGTCTAAACATTTTGAAAGATAAATTTAAGGCTTGAGATAAAAAATATGACAGATCTAGGATTAGGTGGACCACATTACATAAAATAGTGGGTTTGAACGTCCACTATTAAAACCCTTGGGCTACAGGGTTTGGACCTATATGATATTTGTTTTCCCCCTCTTAATTCGGGTCTTTATGACCTTATGATTAGATTGGTTGGGAAATAAACTTTATAGTGGGCCTTGTGAATTATTTAACCGTGAAAATTATTATCTCCATTGCTATTTGTGGTATGGTCCAAATAATCCTTCAAATAAGATTCTTTTTGGAGATGTGATGAGGCCCATATTGATGTATTTGTGGCCCATCCGTTGGGGCCCACCTTTATATATATATATATATATATATATATAACACCCATGTTATGCGGCCCATTTGATGTATTGGAGGCCTATGCGATGAGGTCCAATGGGATGTACACAAGTCCATTGCAGTGTGTGATTCTATTATGGTTTATGTAATGATGTTTATGGCAGGCTATGCCTTGGGAGCAATGATGGTTTGATGCTCAGATTGTAAGTACAATGTTGGTTAATTGTCTGCATTGTAACTATACTTAGGACCCATTGATAGGCTCATACTGGTTGTGTGTAGGCTGTCTAGGACCACCTTCATGTGAGGATAATTCATCACTGTATAACATGCTTAGTATAATCCCATAATTCATACCCATTCGCATCATATGAATGCTCGATGTGAGGAGTGACTGATCATAGCATATGCCATTGGGCAGATTATTTATGAGACTCACTGATAGGAGTTACTCACATGAGCACATGGTATGCACAAGATTGTAGCATGACTGGACAGTGTGCTTCATGCATCTTGCATTTGTATGTCTTGATCATTGTACGTCTCAGTGACATCAGGGTCGTGGCTTCACAGGCACATCGTGGATGGCCGTATTGAATACCAAAAATATTTAGTTCTAGCACCGTGGGCACGTAGGATGTCCTTGGGTGAAAATTCTAGAACCTTTTTGGTACCAGGAGATGCTTCAACATCTTGACCGAGTGGATAGATGAGCGCTTGAGTGCCGAATACCAATAGGCCACGTCTCCCACTGTGCTGTGGTCGGTTAGAAGGGGGTGTGTCCTTATTCGCCCGAGTGAGGGGGTTGTAAGCTAGGCTGACTTTGACTAGCTCATAAATGAGACCTCTATTGATGAGCCAGGTAGGTATTGGCAGACTACTGGTCAGGTGAATAGTGCGGTCTCTTCCACTTGCTGGGCTATGCGGCTAGGGAGGTAGCAGTTAGTGTGGAGTGTAGTAGACCTCGATGATATCCTAAAGAGGAACTATACTAATATATGCACTTGATGAGGACTGGCATACTTGTATTGCGTCTCGCATATGGGATTCGGCTATGTAGGCCTCACATCGCATGGCCTTGATATGGCTGATAGCATTCATGCCTTGTATCGCATAGCCTTATTATGGCTGATAGCATTCATGGACTTACCAGCATTTTTCCACATTACTCTGATACTGCATACTTGGCACTTGCCTTGCGCACACACTTATACCACCCTCTAAGCTTTTGTAAGCTTATGCATGACCATTGCGTGCAGGTGACGTTGGATCGCAGTAGCGCTGAGGTAAGAGTGCGCATCAAATCATTTTTGAGCCTTTTGATCACCTTGTATTTCCCTTTCCGCATTGTACTTAAAGTTTCTAATATAGTGGATATGTGATGATGTTGTTTTGTGACTTGGTTATGCTCCATTACAAAAAAAAATCATATTGAAAATCTTTCTTGTAGAATCCCAGGATCGAAATCTGGAATATGAATGCCGGGAGCCGAGAATGGGGCACTACGGAGATTGTCACCGCCGGATTCGACGATCGGGAATTTTATGTGCCCATTTTTCGAGTTTAAGGCGTGATAGAAGTTAGTATTAGAGCATAACTTGAGAATACCTGAGGATCACATCACATATCTACTATGAATTTAGAATAAATATGTTCCGAGTCCAAATAACTTAGTGATTTTTCGACATAGACCTTTAACGTTTATGCCTTCAAAAATTCTCAAGGTTGATAAGCCCTTGTCATTACTGTAGGACATGTCGCCTAGGAGAGTGACCCAAGTGACTCCCGCTCCTTTGTGTAAGCCTATCGCAGCCCCAACAGCACCCGTGACTGCAGAGCAGCTTCAGCAGATGCTGCAGACGATGACCGCTATCTTTCAAAGGCAGGGCGGGCAACCCATTGCTACTCTTGCCCAGGCAGAGCAGAAGCGCGCGAGCATCCTTCTCAGAGACTTCCCACAGAATGATCCCCCACGCTTCCAAGGCATGTCAGACCCTTCCGCAGAGGAGATATGGCCTCCAAATTGGAGAAGATTTTTGACACTATGAGATGTATGACCCAGTAGCAGGTTCCGTTAGTTGTATTTCTTCTCCAGGGTAAGGCTTAACACTGGTGGGCATTAGTCACCAGAGTGGAAGTGGCTGATTTTGAGTGGACCTGGGAGGACTTTATAGACTAGTTCGACCAGAAGTTCTTTCCTGAGCACGTTCAACAGCAACGCGTATTAGAGTTTGAGACTCTAGTCCAGGGAGACATGATTGCGTCCCAGTATGAAGTGTGTTTCATCGAGCTATCGAGGTTCGCTACGTATCTTATCTATGATGAGGGTATGAAGGCCCGCTGTTTTGAGAATGGCTTGCGTCCTGCCCTTAGGAGACGTGTGATCGGACACATGTTTCCGACGTTTGAGCAAATTATGCAGAGGGCCCAGGTTTACGAGGAAGATTGGGCTAGTTTGCAGAGGGCTTGCGACCAGAGAGGAGACCGGAAGAGGAAGGCACCCTCCGGTAGCTCCTATTAGCAACAACATCATTCACAGCAGCGATGCACGACCTGCCCAGTATTCCGAGCACCAGTGGCATCCCCAGCACCACCTCCAGTACCATTCCTAGGTACTTGCTTTGGATGCGGTAGGATAGGACATCGTAGGCACGAGTGTCCCCATTTGCAGCAGCAATAGCCGAAGGCACCGTATCAGCCTCCGCGACAACCCCCACAGCAGCAGTAGTGACCACAACATCAACCTCCTATACCTCCCCTGCAGTAGCAGAGACAGTAGATCAGGCCGCCACAGCAGCAGCAGCAGCAGCAGAGACCTTAGAGGGGACATGAACCTCCCTAGCAGGACCAGGACAGATTTTGTGCCGCCCAGCAGGACCCTCAGTCATCATGAGGGATCATCGAGAGTACGCTCTCTGTTTCTACATGCATTGCACGTGTATTATTTAATTCTGGTGCATCGCATTCCTTTGTGGCCGATGATTTCTTTCGATTGACCAGTTTACCGTTAGAGTGTACTCGTGAGGGTTTGTCAGTGTCGATGCCCTTGGGGGAAGATTACGGTGATAGACCGATTTTGTACATCTTGTCCCGTCCTGATTGGAGATATCTTTTTGCCTGCTGATCTGTTCGTATTGCTCATGTCCGAGTTTGATGTCATCCTGGGCATGGATTGGCTCGCCGATTACTATGCCATATTGGACTGCTCTACGAGGATAGTCACATTCTTTATAGTCGGCATGCCAGACTTCCAGTTTATTACCGAGCCCAGAGGAGAGTAACTTTCCTGCTTGTTGTCGTGTGACGTTGAGGAGTTGGCTACTTTGAGTATCGACTAGCTACCGGTCGTTTGTGTTTTTCACGATGTGTTCTAAGAGATTCCGGGGTTACCACCTCGTTGGCACACCGAGTTCCAGATTGATCTCGTGCCTGGTACCGCGCTTATTTCGAAGGCTCCATATCGTATGGCACCGTTGGAATTACGGGAACTGTAGAAGCAGTTGGACGAGTTAAGTAAGTTAAGCTTTATCTGTCAGAGCAGTTTACCATGGGGAGCACCGGTACTCTTCGTGAAAAAGAAGGATGGCTTGTTGAGGCTTTGTGTAGATTACCGCGAGCTCAACAAGGTCATGATCAAGAACAAGTACCCGCTCCCGAGGATTGATGATTTGTTTGATCAGTTGCAGGAGGCACAGTTCTTTTCAAAGATAGACTTGTGATCCGGTTATCATTAAGTTCGGGTTTGAGATAAGGATATCTAGAAGACAGCCTTCAGGACGCGCTATGGTCATTTTGAGTTCCAGGTTATGTCATTCAGACTGACCAATGCACCTGCAATATTCATGCAGTTGATGAACAAGGTCTTTCATCCGTATCTCGACTAGTTTGTTGTGGTATTCATCGACGATATTCTGATATATTCGAGGACCCGTGAGGAGCATGAATAGCATCTGGAGATTACCTTATAGAACCTCAGTGTGCACTAGCTTTACGTGAAGCTGGAGAAGTACGAGTTCTAGTAGGAGGAGGTGAAGTTCCTTAGTCATGTGGTGACGAGGTAGGGCATCACAATGGACCCCTTGAAGATTGATGCCATGCGTCAATGGGGCTAGCCCACGAACGCTTCTGAGATCAACAGTTTCCTTGGTTTGGCGGGTTACTACCGACGTTTCATTGAGGGATTCTCTCGTATTGCAGCCCCGTTGACCAGGTTGACCCTAAAGGGTGCCAAGTTCGTTTGGAGCGATGCTTGTGAGCAGGCATTTATAGAGCTGAAGGACTGCCTCATGTCCGCTCCTATCCTCACTCTTCCCTCTAGGAGTGATGGATTTGTGGTATTTACCGATGCCTTGCTAGTTGGCTTGGGTGTTGTCCTGATGTAGCACGAGAAGCCGGTGGCTTATGCGTCTCGCCAGCTCAAGGTCCATGAGCTGAACTACCCCACGTATGATTTAGAGCTGGCAGCAGTTGTCTTCGCACTGAAGGCGTTCAGGCACTATCTCTATAGGGTGAGGGTCAAGCTCTTCTCTGACCACAAGAGCTTGAAGTATCTGTTCTCTCAGTTCAAGCTGAACATGTGGCAGAGGCGTTGGATGGAGCTCCTGAAGGACTATGATTTTGATCTTCAGTACCACCCAGGTAAGGTAAACATGGTGGCGGATACCCTCAGCCGTCAGCCACGATGCCTAGTGGCGCGCATGACAATTCAGGTGTAACGCCCTGAAATTCGGGGGTCGAGCATAACTCAGCTCCCGAGTTTCACAACATCACTTATGCAACATATTTATTGATGGATGTATGTTGTCTGTATGAGTGCATAAAACATGGAATAGATTAAGCCAAACAGCAAACATAATTTAGGGATAAGTGAAAGACGCAAGCGGAAGACTTAAAGAAACATATGTGTACATGTGCAAGTCCCTGAAATACGTATACTCTGCCAGGTCATAATTACAAGTGTTGTTTTCAAAATATATGTATCAAAATGACATCATCTATTACAATTACAAAAAAACCTAGAATCCCCGCATATCAGGACATGGCTCACATGAACCCGCATGAGAACTGCATAAAAGAAAACGCGTCCTCATCATCCTCATACTCCTGCTCTGCCTCAAGGGTCGCGTCATCATCTGCATCTAAGTCAGAGTCTGGTTGGTGTTGAAACACCGTCCTAGAATGTGGGAGTGAGTAATCAACTCAGTGGAAACTATACAGTAAAAGTTAACATGTTATCAAATCAATCAAGCAGTAATGATAAGGCAATACAATCAAACACGTACTAATTACTCTTGTTAATGCAAGGATGTATGTAGAAATGATGCATGCTCTCGCCTGCACTCCCTCAGCGTCTTTATCTTACGTTACGCATGACAACCTCTCGCAGTGCCAACAACTCCAACGCACATGCAATGCGGTGCATGAACATGATTACCAAGTTGTTATTAGTCCTTTTCATACATTAGGATTGGAAAGCTAAGGTACCTTCCTCATATCACTTTCTAAACAGTGATCCATTCTAGGGTCGTCAATCCTAGACAATCTCATACGATCACATGGTTTTAGGTCGCTGCAAAGGGCTCGTCACCAATCATTACATGCTTATCATACCTTAGTTACTACCCTAAGGCTCGTCGCCTCAATGCAGTAGTAAGGTATGCTCGAGGTCACTACAAAGGGCTCGTCACCAATCAATGTAGGCTGACAACATGAATATAGTGTCCCATACCACCATAATCGGCTCACGAGTCGGGTGTGCTCACTGGTCACTACGGGGAGGCTCATCACCCCAGTGTAGGCCGACAGCTCGACCACGGTGTCCCATACCACCATGTCTGGCTCATGAGTCTTAGAGGATCAAGGTACAATGGTTAACGGAATTGCATTGGTAAGTTTGGTACCCTGGATTCAAGCAATAGCGTTCATACATGGTGTACATCCACCGGGACAATCAGGTTACTTGACGAACTCGACTAGCACGAACGCACGTTGAGTTGAACGACATAGAGTGTGCAAACACTCCGTGTGGCCAAACCACTGCCGACAACCCTAATACGACTCGGGTTCATCAAACACGTCTTGCGTGGCAAAAACGACCTCAGCCACGAACTCAAGGTTTGTTACCGATTTCCTGGACTATTCCATAGTCCTAAACATCTTCAATTATAACAGATATTCATACTAACAATTTAGAACAGTAATGGAACAACCATGCTAATCATACAGTATGTGAGCATTTGAAGAATATCAACTTAACATGAATTACACATAAGTAGTGCTTGAAGGTAAACAACAAAGAATGTAAATTGCATGTAGGAAATCATACACACCAATAGGATAGTTGAGAATCTCTTCTCAACGCCCATAATAGGTTAATATATTACACACTTAACCATTCAGACATTTCTACAACCACTTAGACTACATAGTCCAACATACATGACGTATGTTGGTGATAACACACATTTGGACAATTCCTTTCGCCAAGGAGTTGACACACATACAACTAGCACAAGTACATGATAATTAAACATGGCAAACACATGTTCATATTATATACGTATACGATACTTCCTACATATACATAGAATACACAAATCTCAATATAACTCATATATATCCGGAACGCAAAATAAACATCATAGGTGGCATGTGAAATTGCATCCACAACAATAATAAACCATTACCCAACATTGAAAGCCTTTAAAACCATAACCTATACAAATATAGTCCGCACCTTAAACCAGAAAATGCGCACAGATCTGATTCAGACGATAAGTCCTTGTCAACGGTGACTAGATAACCTAAGGCATGAATAGAAATGAGCTACATCAACACTTAGACAAGTCTAAGCTCTAAAACAGACTGGGGTTTGATTAACATACCCAAGAATAAACTTAGAATCGCCGGAATAACGATTTAAAAGTGATGGTTTAGGGATACAGAGTAACAAGAAAGAATCTCAAGATGATTCACCAACTTCTCTCTCACTTTCTTTCTCTTTTCCTCTCTCTCTTTTAGCTAGGGTTAGAAAATTCGTATGGAATTGAGAGTGAGGGTTTTAAGGTCTTTATATAGGCCTAAAATAGATGAAAATAGCCCCAGGGCCAAGGTATACTTAGGTTATAACCAAATCAGGTCTATATTGGTCCAACGGAACACTTCTGGTGATCCTTTCTCCACGTGCAGTCGGACTTAAGCTCACTGAACATGGATCTAGGTCAGGTTGAGTTTTCATACTGATCGGATTTACAGATCAGCCGTGGTGGACCACTCTCAATTCAACGGTCACCGAAACTCGATCAGGTCTACCGGCACTATGACATGCCAGGGCCATCTTCCCTGATCCGAGGGTGAAATTAGGTCAGAATCCAATGGTCAGAAAGCTTAGAATCGGCGCGCAAGTGACACGATTCAGATTTCATAAATTTATATTTAATTTCTCAGCTTTCTCACACTCTTTACTCCGGACTCAAGAAAATCGACCCAGGACATCATCTGGTCTTAATTTTTGAGGTGATGGTCAAGGCCAACAAGATGACCAAAATTGTCTAAGATCGACACTATCGGACTTTCGACGCGTGGTCCAGGTCCAATACAAAGTTTCCAAGTACTCCCAAGAGCAACTGGATTTAGCGTTAAATCCTAAATTTCGAGGTAACATAGCATTAACGATTCTACGATTTTGGGTCCTGCAGATCAAATTTAAAGTGATTGATACTAATTTCATAAGCAATGGAGTTTAACGCTAATTAACCCACACATAACTTTTAAGGAATTCGAGGTGGTACTCGAGTATTTGCACGAAATTTTTCGGGCCATTACATCAGGAGTAAAGGATGCTTGAGGGTGTGTCAGCTTTTAACTTTGAGACTGGCTTGCAGTCTTCTATTGTACAATTATTGAGCCTGTCATTTCAACCCTCTCTTGTCATAAGGGTAATCGAGGCTCAGCAGGCAGATGAGTCAGTGCAGAGTTATCTAGCAGAGGCAGCATTTGAGAGTCAGGCAGATTTGCAGACTAGTTCTGATGGTGGACTTCGCTTCATAGGCCGATTATGTGTCCCGAATATTCCTGATTTGCATAGAGATCTTATGACCGAGGCACATCGATCGCGGTTCTCTATCCACCCTGGCTCGACAAAGATGTATCGCGATATGTGGCGTTAGTATTTTTGGGTGAGGATGAAGCGTCAGATCACCAGTTTTGTAGCCGAGTGTGACACATGCTAGCGTATCAAGGCCGATCATCAGAGACCCTCAGGTCCCTTGCAGTCGTTGAGTGTCCCGTTGTGGAAGTTGGAGCACGTATCCATCGATTTTATCATGGGTTTGCCGAGGACTCAGCGCGGTCATGATGCCATCTAGGTTGCATCGATCATCTGACGAAGTCAGCACATTTTCTTATGATTCGTGCAACCTAGACTTTGGACCAGCTTGAGAGGTTATTCATCGATGAGATTGTGAGATTGCATGGCGTTCCTATTTCGATCGTTTCTAACTAAGACTCGAGGTTCACATCTCAGTTTTAAAGGAGCTTCTAGATGGCGATGGGGTCTATCTTGTAGATCAACACCGCGTATCATCCGCAGACCGATGGGCAGACCGAGAGGGTAAACCAGATCTTTGAGGATATACTTCGGGCTTATGTAATTGATTTCTCGAGTAGCTGGGATAAGCACCTATGATTGGTTGAGTTCGCGTATAATAACAGCTATCAGGCTACCATTGGCATGGCTCCTTTTAAGGCATTATATGAAAAACCATACAGATCTCCGAGTTGTTGGATCGAGGTTGGGGAGCGGCATCTCCTAGGTCCTGAGCTTGCGCAGCAGACATTAGAGGTCATCGACATCATTAGGAAGAAGATGCGCATAGTTCAGAGCTGGCAGAAGAATTTTACTGATCATTGGTGACGTCCCTTAGAGTTTTCCATTGGGGACCATATGTATCTCAAGGTCTAACCCCTAAAGGGTGTGGTTCATTTTGGAGTGAAGGGAAAGCTTGCCCCGAGATTCATACGACCTTTTGAGATCACCGGGCGCGTTGGCTCCGTGACCTATCGACTTGCCTTACCATTCCTGTTGTCTGGCATTCACAACATTTTTCATGTGTCTATGTCGAGGAAGTATAGGTCAGTCATTGTTCCTGTTTTTGATTGACAACTATTAGAGGTTCGTGGGGACGCTTCTTACATTGAGCAGCCAATTCGTATCCTCGATCGGAAGGAGCGGGTCCTCCCGACCAAGGTCATTCCCTTGGTGAAGGTGCAGTGAGGCCATCATAATGTGGATGAGGTGTCTTGGGAGTGCGACGCAGAGATTTAAGAGCGCTATCCCCATCTTTTCAATGTTTGATTGTATGTTGTATTGTGTTTTAATCATATATGATGTTATGTTTCCAATTCCCTTATGTGTTATGTTTAGTTGCGATGGTAGCATAAATTTTAAAGATGAAATTTTTATTAGGAGGGGAGAGTTGTAAGACCCGTATCTTAGTATGTACCATTTCATAGACTCCCATGATCATTCCTGTCGAATTTCAAAAACCCTCAACTTCTATCCGACGTTTGCGCACGATCTTGAGCCGAGTCCTACATACCAAAGTCAGCTTGATCGAAAACTTGTATCTTAGCGACCGCACAATCACCACGGTTCTAACACTGTCTCGTGCACATATCCGACGCTTAGATCATCAAATGTGGACCATAAATTATAATGGCCTTAGACCGCATATTGCGGAACCCACCTATCCCATGTGACACCAATCCCTAGGTAATCATGAGGGTGATGACATCACCCTAGCCATAGCTACCTTACCCTAGTTATAGCCACCCTACCCCTAGCCATTCTTATAAGCACTTATTGCTAGCCACCCTACCCCTAGCCCTTCTTACAAGCACTTATTGCAAGCCACCCATACCTCTCTTACAAGTCATCATTACCTACCTAAGCTACTCTCTCTCTCTCTCTCTCTCTCTCTCTTATTTCTCCCTTTTTTCTTCCAAGCAACCCAAACACCAAATTTTCCAATGTCCAAGCTCTCACAACCTCCATGAGAAGATTTTCTATGAGGCCCACTTCCTAACCCTCTCATCTCATATGTCAACCATCAAAACTTCATCATCTTCCGTTGGGATCGAAGCTAAGGAGCAAAGGAAGCCAAGGGAGCAAGGAGAAGATGGTGGGTGTTTCTATAGGCCTAGATTTCTTGTTTTGATGATGAGCCAAGTGAGGCCTACTGATTGATGGTATGGATCTCATTTTGGACCCTAGATGTGGCCAATGGCCCATCTTGATTCTCATGATCATTCCATGATAGGGCCATTCTCCATGGACCCCATTACGATGTTTACTTTCTAGTTTGAAAGAGGTCATCTACACCTTCCATTTTGGTGGAGAAGGAATCTCCACCGTTGATTTTGATTTGGTGGGCCCACATGTATTGGGGCCCACTTGATGTACGATTGAATGCATGGAAGGGAGGGCCCATAGTGTCGGGGTCCCTCCCTCACACGTGTCTCTCTCTCTCTCTCCTTCCTTTATTTTGTGGCCCACTCAGTGAGTGTATGTGGTGTCCAAACCATCCATCAAATGGACTCCATGGCTGTCCAAACATGGGGACCAACCCACTTTGCTACCCCTTAGAGGGTCTGGATGATGGGAAAATCATATATCAGGTTGATCCAATCAAGTGGGCCATGTTTACGTGGGACCCACCCTGAATATGTGTTGTATTCAAACCGTCTAGCGTCTAGGGACGCTGGACATGGCCTCACATGAAGTGTGAATAGACTGTGGGTTGTACTCATAGCAAAAGAAAATGAAGAAGAAAAAAATAATAACAATAAAATATTAGCTTAGTTCAAGCTTTTAGGATGGGCTCACGCAAGCCCCACCTTGATGCATTATTCTAATCCACGCCGTCCATTCAATTCCTCAGATCATTTTAGGCGTTGAGCCAAAAAATGAAGCCAATCCTACTATCTGGTGGGCCATAGCATAGAAAATAGTGGTTTTCACCGTTAAAATCCACTTTGATGTTTCTATACACCAAAACACATTGAATATTGGGCTTGTTTGGCTTATCTTGAGCCATAGGAGCTAGTGGATGGGGTAGATTCTACAGATGCGGTCCCCACCTAGGAAAAACCTCAAAATTTCATTTTTTAAAAAAAAATAGAGCAAGCAGCAGACGTTGCTGCTGGACATCCAGAGGACACGTAGCAGCGTCCTGCTATGCTGGATGTGCATGAGCCAGGGATCGTAGGTCCCAACCGTGGGCCTCACCGTGATGTGCGTTGAACATCAACATCATGCATTAGGTGGGCCCCTTTTCAAATGGTGGGCCCCCTTAAATCAGCCGTCGAGCTCAAGTGGCCCACGCCACAGGAAACAGTGACGGATGAATGTCTACCATTAAGACCATGTTTAGGGTATCAGAAGTTTTGGATCGTTATGAAATTTGTTTTGCCTATTTATTCAGGTCCCTGTGACCTTATTAACTGATTGGATGGAAAATAAACAGTATGGTGGGCCCCACATGGGACCCACTGATGTATGTATTGTAATCCACACCTTCCATTAGTGTGGACCCCACAATGAGTTATGTACTTTATATACGCTGTCCATCTATGGTACCCACCATGATGCATGTGTTGCATCCAAATCGTCCAACTATTTTGAAAGATAATTTTAAGGCTTGAGATAAAAAAAATAAGACAAATCTAGGATTAGGTGGACTACATTACAGAAAATAGTGGGTTTGAATGTCCACCATTAAAACCCTTGAGCCACTGGGTTTGGACCTATATGATATTTGTTTTCCCCCTCTTAATCCAGGTTTTTATGACCTTATGATTAGATTGGTTGGGAAATAAACTTTATAGTGGGCCCTGTGATTTATTTAACCGTGAAAATTATTATCTCCATTGCTATTTGTGGTATGGTCCAAATGATCCTTCAAATAAGATTCTTTTTGGAGATGTGATGAGGCCCATATTGATGTATTTGTGGCCCGTCCATTGGGGCCCACCTTGATATATATATATATATATATATATATATATATATATATATACATATAAGGCCCACGTTATGCGGCCCATAGGTTGAGGCACAATGGGATGTACACAAGTCCATTGCAGTGTGTGATTCTATCATGGTTTATGTAATGATGTTTATGGCAGGCTATGCCTTGGGAGCAATGATGGTTTGACGCCCACATTGTAAGTATAATGTTGGTTAAATTTCTGCATTGTAACTCTCTGTAGGGCCCATTAATAGGCCCATATTGGTTGTGTGTAGACTGTTTAGGCCCACCTTTGTGTCAGGATAGTTCATCACCGTATAACATGCTTAGTATAATCCTATGATTCATACCCATTCACATCATATGTATGCTCGATGTGAGGAGTGACTGATCATAGCGTATGCCATTAGGCAGATTATTTATGGGACTCACTGATAGGAGTTACCCACATGAGCGCATGGTATGCACAAGATTGTTGCATGACTGGACAGTGTGCTTCATGCATCTTATATTTGTGTGTCTTGATCATTGTATGCCCTAGCGACATCAGGGCCATGGCTCCACAGGCACATCATGGATGACTGTATCGGATACCGAAAATACTTGGTTCTAACCACGTGGGCACGTAGGTTGTCCTTAGGTGAAAATCTCAGAACCTTTTTGGTACTAGGGGATGCTCCAATGTCTAGACCAAGTGGATACACGAGTACCTGAGTGTCGAATACCAGTAGATCGCGTCTCCCACTGTGTCATAGTCGGTTAGAAGGGGGTGTGGCCTTATCCACCCAAGTGGGGGGATTGTAAGCTAGGCTGAGTTTGACCAGCTCACAAATGAGTCCGCTGTCAATGAGCCAGGTAGGTATTGGCAGACTACTAGTCAGGTGGATAATGTGGTCTCTTTCACTCACTGGGCTATGTGGCTAGGGAGGCGGCAGTTAGTGTGAAGTGTACTACACCCCGGTGATATCCTAGAGAGAAACTGTACTAATATATTACTTGAAGAGGACTAGCATGCTTGTATTGCATCTCGCATATGACATTCGGCTACATAGGCCTCGCATCGCATGGCCTTGGTATGGCTAATAACATTCATGCCTTGCGTCGCATAGCCTTGGTATGGCTGATAGTATTTATGGACTTACCAGCATTTTTCCGCATTACTCTGATACAATATACTTGGCACTTATCTTGCGCACACACTTACACCACCCTCTAAGCTTTTGTAAGTATATGCATGACTGTTGTGTGCAGGTGACGTTGGATCGCAGCAGCGCTGAGGCAGGAGCGTGCATCAGATCATTTTAGAGCCTTTTGATCACCTTGTATTTCCCTTTCTGCATTGTACTTAAAGTTTTTTATATAGTGGATATGTGGTGATGTTTTTTTGTGACTTGGTTATGCTCCATTACAAAAATAAAAAATAAAAATTCATATTAAAAATCCTCCTTGTAGGATCCCAGGATCGGAATCTGGCATATGAATGCCGGGAGCTGAGAATAGGGCACTACGGAGGCTGTTGGCACCGGATTCGGCGATCGAGAATTTTATGAGGCCGTTTTCTGAGCTTGGAGCGTGACAAGGTCCATCACCAGATATAACCCAAATAGCCTTTCATCAACATGTGCTTCAAATACAACTTTACGGCCACGAAACTTACCAAGTTCGATGCCCGGCGGTAGAGATCTTTCGGGCAAAATTTGGGGATCAAGATCCTGCTTCATCCTTTGCTCTCGCTCGATGCTAGTGCTAGCCTCAGAGTTTGTCGGATTCCTCCAACGGGTAGGGCGGCTAGGCTCGACTTTATCTGGGGCCTCCCTTCTCTTTCCCATAAGGGAAAGGAGTGTTGAATGGAAAAGATGGCGGTGACAAGCTCAAAAAGAGCCATGGATTTGGAAAAACTTGAGAACAGGGTGGATTTGGGAAGTTTGAGAGTTATGAGACACAAAGATGTAGGCTTTGTGCTCAAATAGGTGGGAAATAGGGAAGATGGGGAGTTGTATGAGATGGGTTTTAGGAAAATGGTGGAGGTGGGAGTGAAATGTAGAAGAAGGAGAGGCTTGGTGTGTCTGGGAGGAAGATTTGAGAGAAATCAGATTTTTTTGGAGAGGTTGGAAGGGTTTCGAAGCTTGAAATGGAGAAAAATGAAGCAAAGGGGAGAAAATAGGGTGGCCCCACATGTGGGGGGGACCCACATGCATGTGTGGAGGGTGGTGGGCTGCCGGACCCGCTGGTCCGTTGCCGCCCACTGGAGGTGGGCGCGGCGCGCTGCGGTCGGGGCAATGCCGCCGGGGTCTACTGGATAGTGGGCAATGCCGCTGCCATGGGGCAATGGCCACCCCCCTCCTGGGGTGGTGGAAACATGCGGGGGAGCCCCCGGGTCCCACCGTATTTTGCAATTTGGCTCCTTTGCCCGTGAGATGTGTTTTCTCGCCCCATTTCGCACATATTCACGCCATTTGGTGTGTTTTAAGTTTGAAATTTGTCGAGTAATAGTTTAAACCTGTCATTTGATGGCCTAGGAAGGAATTGAGAGCGTTTTACATGGTCTCGGTCGCATACGGGCTATATTCAATGGTCACTCTCGCCCGTTGGTGAAACTTGGGACCTTAGGACCGTTTCTACATTTTATTGTCCCCTCCTAAGTCAAAGTACGTGAGTGTAAATCATGTTACCATAACCCAGGTCTAGTTTAACCCAAATCATGCTCTGATACCAACTTGTAACACCCGAAAATTGAGGGTCGAGCAACGCTCAACTCCCAAGTTCCAACGCATCACTTATGGAACATAGATAATGATGTTTAAATGTTGTCCACATTAGTGTCTTAAACATTAGTGGAATTACAATAAAACAACATATCATACTCCAGAGATAATTAAATTAAGCGAGCGGAAGACTGGGATAAATATATGAAGTATGTAAGTGTTTCCCAATCCCCAAAGTATGAGTATGATACCAAGCTGAATATATACAAGTATTTATCCAAAATTTATAAAATCTCAAAGTGTAAATATCCAACAAATCCATAACCCTGTAATCTCGGTGATGCAGCTCTAGGTCTATATAGACCCGCCTTAAAGCTGCACGTAGAACTCCTCCTCGTCAATGAAATCTGGCTCCGTCGCGAAAGCCTCGTCATAATTTGCATCTAAACCAGAGTCTGGTTGGTGTTTTAAAATACCTTCCCAGAGCGGGAGTGAGTGATAAACTCAGTGGTACTATAAGGTAAAGGTTAACATGTTATCAATTCAGTCAAGTAGTAATGATAAAGCAGTACAACAATCATATCATAAGTAATCTTGTTAATGCAGGGATGGTATACTGTAATGATGTATGCCCTCGCCTGCACTCCCTCTGTAAGGCCCGTGTCCTAGACCATACTATTCCGTAGGCTTCCGCGGTCCTCCTGGTCGAATTCCGGTGACCCGCGATCTATTGTCGGCATTTGCATATGATCTTGAGTCGTGTCCCATCTATCAGAGTTGTCGTGACCCAAGACTTGTACCAGTGTGACCGCGCCATCACGGCGGTTCCAATGCCGCATCTTGCACGCCGATGTGGTACCCTGGCTAGGAGATGTGAGCCGCGTTCAGTTCGAGAAAAACGTCATGCATTTGCAATCCCAAGAGAATCTCTACAACATGTCAAATCAATCACATCAATCACTCCCACCAATCACCTCTCATGTCAAGTACAAAACCCCATCCGTAAGCAACCCCAAAGTCAAAGCAACTCATCCCTCACATGTCAAAATACACATCATCCATCACTTACCTTTTCACCCATCACACCCATCCCTCTCTCTTACAACCTCTCTCTCTCCCATTCTCCCAAGCAAGAGAGGTGCACTTCCAAGCTATCCCAAGTGAGAAAAGTGAGTGTTGTGTGTGGCCCACTTCCCATCTCTAGATCTATCATCCTAGCCCTTCATCTCTCATCACCTTCCATCAAAGAGGGACACAAGAAGGTCGGCGTTCCATCGGACGAAGGAGATTGAACGGTGGGTGCTTCTATAGGCTAGTTTTCATGTTTTTATGATGGGTTAAGTGAGGCCTACCGATCGATGGTATGGATCTCACTTTGGACCCTAAGATGTGGCCGATGGCCCACCTTGATTATCATGATCATTCCATGATGGGGCCATTCTCCATGGACCCCATCATGATGTTTACTTTCTAAGTTTGAAAGAGGTCATCTAGACCTTCCATTTTGGTGGAAAAGGATCTCCACCGTTGATCTTTTATTTGATGGGCCCACATGTATTGGGACCCACTTGATGTATGTTTGCTTGCAAGGGAGGGCTCATAGTGGTGGAGCCCTCCATCACATGTATCCCTCTCTCTTTCTATCTCTTTTTCATATTTTTTTATGTGTTATGATGTGGTCATGTGGCCCACTTGGATGGACCCCACCATGAGGCATGTATCTTATCCAAGTTATCTATTGGTGGGGCCCACTTTATATGTGTTGTATCCACATCATCCATCATTTGGTGGCCCACATGAGCAGGGCCCACCTTATATACGTGTGAGCCCAAACCGTCTAGCATCCAGGGACACTGGACGTTAACTGGAAAAAAATCAAATATTAGCTTTGGTTCAAAGCTATTGGGAAAGGTTGTCCATGTAGGCCCCACCTTGATGTATGCACCCAATCCGCACCATCCATTTCATTCCCCAACCCATTTTAGGCGTTGAGCCGAAATGTGAAGCCAATCCAATTCCTAGGTGGGTCATACCACAAATGCTAAGGGGTTAGGCTACCCACGTCATTTCTTACTTTTTGCATGAGAGGTTTGGAGTGAGTTTTCACTCATGGGACCCATATTGATGTATTTCTTAGATCCACACCATACGTCCATTTTCTGCCACATTTTAGCAGTGGAGCCTAGAAATCTACTTGATCCAACCATCAGGTGGACCACACCACAACCGATGGTGGCAGTGGGAGCACCCCCTCACGTCAACCATGTGGATGTGGGGTGGGGGCGTCCCAACCATGGACCCCAACTTGATGTATTTGTTTAATCCATGCCGTCTACCACCTTCCCCATGTAGTTTTAGGCTATGAGTTGAAAAATGAGACAAATCTTAGTTCTTAGTGGGCCGTACCGAGGGAAACAAAGTCTCACTGTTGGAATTTTCTAATACCTACTGTTGTGTGTATAAGTGGTGGACCTATCCATTATTAGACTCCTTTAGTCCATAAAGAGCTAGTCGATATAATAGGGGGAATGGATTATCCACTAGTGGGCCTCACATAGTAGAATAAAATAAAAATAAAGGAAGAAAGAGAAGAAGAAGAAAAAAATTAAGTCCCTGGACTCTATTGTCCAGTGACGGCGAGGGTGGAAACCTTATTGGGTTGCCACCACATGTGGACCCCACCATGATGAATTTGTTTAATCCACACCGTCCACCATCTCCTCCTTATAATTTTAGGCCATGTGCCAAAATTTTGAGGCAAATATGAGTCTCGAGTGGGCCGTACTAAGGGTATTGATGCCCATCTGTTGAAACACTCTACGGCCCTCTTTGGAGTCCCTTGTCATCCAAACCAGTCCTATTCAAAGTCTATTTGACCTCATTCAAGGTGGCCAAGATGGTGAAAGAATTAGATTATCACTTGGGGTGGCCCACACGACAGGAAACAGTGGTGTTAAACGTCTACCATTGAAACCCTTTTCTGGGTCTAGAAGTTTTGTATCATTATGAAATTTGTTTTTCCTCTTCATTCGGGTCTGTGTTACCTTATCAACATATTGGATGGAAAATCAACGTTATGGTGGGGCCCACATGGGACCCACCTGTTATTTGGAAGTGGATTGGTGGGCATACCACAAACCAGCAGGCGGCTAGTGTGATTGATGTCAGCAAGTTCTGGTGGACCACACCTTGATGTACGTGGTGTATTTGCACCGGCCAACAAATCTGGACGGTGGGCCACACCTTAATGTATTTATTATATCCACATTGTCCATCCCTAAATGTGGGTTCCACCTTGACGGATGTACTCTAATCCAACCATCTATCCAGTGTCCAGGTATGGACGCTGGACTCTGTTTATATAATAATTATATATTATTATATTATATATATGTATTGTATATATAAATATATATATATATATATATATATATATGAATGTGGTGGGCCCCATATGGGACCCACATTGATGTATTTATATACTATATTGTATATAATATTATATTATATACGTGGTGGGTTCACGTTGATATATATATTATATTTAGTGGGCCCCACGTGGGACCCACCTTAATGCAAGTATTTATACCCACGCTATCCGTATTTGGACGGTGGTGAGTGCAGCACACTGTGATGTAAGTGTAATTCACTCTGTCAGTCCAATAAGAGAACATGGACCCCACCTTTGATATGTTTATGGCCCATCTGTGAGGCCCACCTTTGATATGTTTATGGCCATTATTGAGGCCCACCTTGATGTGTATGAGGCCCATTGTTGAGGCCCACCTTGATGTATATGAGGCCCATTGTTGAGGCCCACCTTGATGTGTATGAGGCCCGTTGTTGAGGCCCACCTTTGATATGTTTATGGCCCATTGTTGAGGCCCACCTTAATGTGTATGAGGCCCATTGTTAAGGCCCACCTTGATGTGTATGAGGCCCATTGTTGAGGCCCACCTTGATGTATATGAGGCCCGTTGTTGAGGCCCACCTTGATGTGTATGAGGCCCATTGTTAAGGCCCACCTTGATGTGTATGAGGCCCATTATTGAGGCCCACCTTAATGTGTATGAGGCCCGTTGTTGAGGCCCATCTTGATGTGTATGAGGCCCATTGTTAAGGCCCACCTTGATGTGTATGAGGCGCGTTGTTGAGGCCTACCTTAATGTGTATGAGGCCCGTTGTTGAGGCCCACCTTGATGTGTATGAGGCCCGTTGTTGAGGCCCACCTTGATGTGTATGAGGCCCATTATTGTGGCCCACCTTGAGGTGTATGAGGCCCATTGTTGAGGCCCACCTTGATGTGTATGAGGCCCATTATTGAGGCCCACCTTGATGTGTACGAGGCCCGTTGTTGAGGCCCACCTTAATATATATATATATATATATATATATATATATATATATGAGGCCCATGTTATGAGGCTCATTGTGAGGTATACGAGGACCATGGGTTATGGCCCATTGTAATGTATGTAAGGCCCAATTGGTATGGCTTATTCGATGTATATATGAGGCCCATGTGATTAGGCCCACTATAAATTTGGCCCCATGAGGGCCACTCCTTGGGACCAATGTTGGTTGAATGTCCACATTAATGGGCAATGATGGTTAAATATCCTCATTGTGACCTTCCCTTCAGCCCTTTGTTAGGCTGATTACCGATTCTGCTTGTAAAGGCCGATTGTTGAAGCCGATTATCAGTGCCGGTTATTAATACCGATTATGAGTATGTGACAACATAGCATCATGATACATTCCCATACTCATCATCTGCATGTTTGTTATGATGTGTGGTTGACCATTGCATATGTCATTAGGCAGATTGTTATGAGACTCCCTGATAGGTGGAGGTTATCTCACGTGAGCGCACGGTATGCACAAGACTGATGGGTGACTGGATTGTATGACTCATGCATCTTGCATTGTGACTTATGATTATTGTACGCCCTAACGACATCAGGCCCATAGCCTCCACAGGCATATTGTGGATGGCCAGATGGGACACCAAAAATCTGTTTAAGCATCAGCCTGCCATAGATGGCCCTGGGTGAAAATCTCCAAAACCCTCTTAGTACCAGAGGACACCCCAACGTCAAGACCTATTAGATATATATGAGCGCCCAAGTATCGAATACAAGGAGGCCGCGTCTCCCATTGTGCCGTGGTCGGTTGGGAGGGGGTGTGGCCTTACCCGCCTGAGGGAGTAGCCATAGCTAGGTGGAGTTTGACCAGTTCGAGGAATGGGTCCGCTATCGACGAGCCTGGTAGGTATTGGTAAACTACTGGCCAGGCAGATAGTGAGGTCTCTTCAACTTACCCAGTTGTGCGCTTGATGGGGCGGCAGGTGGCGTAGAGTGTACTAGACCTCGGTGATGATCCCAGAGAAGAACCGTACTGATATGTGGACTTGTTGAGTAGGAATTGCATATTCATTCATTCATTCATTCATTCACGATCCACTCGGGCTGGTGGTGCGCAACTATTTGTTATGCATACCTTCACATGGCCAGGATTTCAGTTGGGTGCGCGACAAACCTGAGACCAGGAGTTTACCACATTGAGCCTGACTATCCAAATTTAGGTATAGGACTGGTTTGGATAGAAGTCCCTTGTGATGGACCCCGTAGCCTGTGATACTACGTACTATCATCCCGACCTCACACTCCAGCTTGGTCATTTCATTCGCATCGCATATTGCATCCGCATTCATATGGCATTTTGGGTCGTTATGTTTTCTATACTTATATGGCCTAGACTGACTTAGTAGGATTTACATATTGCATTGTACCCTCTGCATCTGATATTTGGCTCTCTATGACTCCTCATTTGCATTGCTGATCTGTATTGTGTATTCTGATATTATATGACTCATGGACTTACCAGTATATTTCCGCTTACTCTGATTACTCTGATATCGTATGATTCATGATCTTGTCAGTATTTCCGCTTATTCCGATGATGTATGATTTATGGGCTTTATGGTATACTTGGCACTTACCTTGTGCACACACTTTCACCACCCTCTAAGCTTTCTATAAGCTTATGCACGATAGATGCGTGCAGGTGGCGTTAGGTTGCAGCGGCATTGAGCTTGGAGTGTGTAGCTGTCTTCTGGAGCTTTGATTTTGATATATGTATTTCCCTTTTAGCATTATATTCAAATGCTTATATTAGTGGATATGTGATGATGATGTTGCCTTTATGATTTGGGTATACTTGTGGTTATGCTTCTTATGAAACAAATGTATGTTGGAAAATCCTCCTTGTAGGATCCTAGGATCGGAACCTAGCGTATGAACGCTGGGAGCCGAGAATGGGGTACTATGGAGGTTGTTGGCACCGGGTTCAGTGATTGGATTCCTGTGAATCCAATTTTCGGGTTTAGGGCGTGACACCCTCAGCGACTTCATCTTACGATTGTGCATGACAAACTCTTAAAAAGTTCATTTCCTCGCCAAAGCACATGCAATGCAGTGCATGGGCGTCTTAACCAAGTAATTTATTAAACTTATTCATATAACAGATTCAGGAAGCTAAGGTACATCACTTTATATCATTTACACAAGTAAGGATCCATTTAGGGTCATCAATCCTAGTCAATCACATACGATAGGCAAGTTGTAGGGCATCACCCCTAATGAAAACAGTGGATAGGTAAGTTCACGAGCTTACAGTCGAGGCCACTACGGAGAGGATCGTCACCTCAGTGTAAGCCTAGTTTATACTTGAGGTCCCTATGGGAGGCTCATCACCTGAACGTAGGCCAACAACTTGAATACAGTGTCCAATACACTACCATATTCGGCTCATGAGTTTAGGTTGCTCACTGGTCACTACGGGGAGGTTCATCACCCCAGCATAGGCTGACAGCTCGACCACGGTATCCCATACACTACCATGCCCGGCTCATGAGTCTTAACGGATCTTGGTACCATGGTTGAAACGGGCTTTACATTGGTAAGAAGTACATTAGATTCAAACAGTAGTGTCCACACATGGTAAACACACAATAGGCCAATCGAGCTATTTGATAAGTGCGATTGGTATGAGAATACGTTGAATTGATCGACATAGAGCGCGAAGTACTCCACGTGACCTAACCACTGTCAGTAATCACCGTACGACTCAGATTCCTCAAACATATCTAATGCGGCGAAACTAGTTCGGCCACTTGATCAAGAGTCATTATCGATTGCCTGGACTAGGTGGTAGTCCCAAACATACTCAAATGCAATAGGGAAACACATATGTTACTCATGATAGCATTTAACGAACAATTCAAACATAATTCTCATTTGAGCATTTTGTCAAACACATTTGAACATGTTAACATACATATGCATTTCATCCATAAATCATATAATGGCAATTTACATTACATGAAGGAAATTATAGATATGGATAAGGTAGTTGAGAATCCTATCTCGACGCCCTTATTAAATACGATTCATCAAGCAAGTTCTCATTCAGTCATTTTATCAAACATTTAGACTACATATTACTACGTATGTGAACTAAATTAGTTATAGTATATATTATGGCAAATCCTTTTGTAAAGGAGTTGTCATAAATACAAAAAAACATGTATTCTAGGTTAATAGTCATGGCAAGCATAAATCAAAATTTCACTTTCATTCAAACATTTCAACAAACACATGGAATGCATTTTATATTCACATAGTTCACACACATGTATAATTTATCAAATACATCGTAACAAAGATCCTATGGCAGCAATCAAGCCAGGTATAAATCAATACTGACATTAAAAGCCTTGAAAACCATAACCTAAATGTTTATAGTCCGCACCTTTCGACAAATTTCTCTTTTCGGACTCGGTTCGAATCCTACGTCTCCATCTACAGAACAACGGTTACTTGAATCACGAAATAGATTAGCTATTTCATCGATTCCTCTATTTGGATTCCTAAAATAAGATTTAGGTTAGGATTTCTTACCCAAATCGAAGCTAGAATCGACGATGTAGCGATGGTGGGGTGGTGATTTGGTACGTGGCGTAGTGGGAGTGAATCCCTGCAACGATCTACTGATCTCTCTCTGCTCCTCACTCTTTCTTTTCTCTCTTCTCTCTCATAGGGTTAGAGAAATTCATATAAAATTAAAGAGGGGTGGTTTAAGTGTCTTATATAGGCTCAAAACTGATGTCAATGGCCCCAGGGCTATGATATACTTAGGTTATAGCCAAAGGGTGCCTGTTTTGGGCAAACGGGGCCCTTAGGAAGGCCCATTTCTCCTATAAGTCATGGAGCAAGTTCCCTGACAATAGATCTATGCCAGGACTGTGTTTATGGTCTAATCTTACAAACTGATCGGCCATGAAGGACTTACATCAGATCAACGGTCATCGTTATTCGATCAAGGCCACAAGTATACCAATAGGTGTAGGGAATTTTCCCTGATCCATGGATGTAGTTGCGTCAGAATCTGACGGTCTGAATTCATCAATTTCACCCGCAAGTGAACAGTCCAATTCACTTAAGTTTGAGTTCATTTTCTAAGGATATTCGCGTTTCTCACACACTTTGCTCAAGGCTCGAGTTATACATTTTTTAGTACTATTTGGGCTCGATTCTCATGATGGCTGTCAAGCCAAATAAGGCAGTCATGACCTTATAGTTTTGTGGTAGTCGAACTTTCGACGAGCGGTCCAGGTCTGATACGGAGCTTCAATGTGCTCTCGAGAGCAACTGGGTTTTGGGATTTCCCTGAGGTTTTTAAGTAATGTTGAACTAGCAATTTTAATAGTTTTGGGTCTTACAGTTTGTATAGATAGTGGTTCAAGCAAATCCACCGATTAATTTAGTTTAGTACTTAATTAATTTTCTTCTAATTCCTAAAGAATTTGGCCCTTAAGGATTTCTGCCTAAGGTGGTACTCGGGTCTTTGTACAGATTTTTCCAAGACGTTACACCTACACATGACCTGAAATTGATAGGGGTCATTTTCACATTAAAACTTTGTAGTTTGAGCTCTTTTGCGGCCACAAGAGCCTCAAGTACATATTCACGCAGAGATACCTGAATATGAGGCAACGACGTTGGATGGAAACCTTGAAAGACTTCAAGTTTGAAGTCTCTTGCCATCCTAGTAAGGCTAAGCTTGTGGCTGATGTGTTGAGCTACAAGAAAACAATAGAATTTATAGCTCCGCTAATGATAGAAGAATGGAATATGGTAGAGTTTGTGCGAGACTTCAAACAGAGGCTTACAGTAAAGGAGTCATTAGAGAGCGTCGCACACATCCATGTGCAACTGCTTATTAATGATTGAATAATTGTGGCAAAGAAAGAAGACGAATTGTTGGTGAAGATAAGAAGGCAAGCAAGTGACAATGAAGACTCCGAATGGAGGGTTGGCTTAGATGGAGGTTTGAGATATGATGGCTACCTATGCGTCCCAAATCTCCATGAATTAAGGAGAGAGGTTTTGGAAGCCGCACATAATTCAAGATTGGCAATGCATCCCAGTAGTACAAATATGTATTGGGATTTGAAGCATTCTTACTTGTGGGACAACATGAAGGCCTAAATAGTAGATTTTGTATCCCGTTGTCTCACATGCCAGCAAGTCAAGGCCGAGTATCGAAAACTTCAGCCCATGCCTATAGCTGAATGGAAATGGGACTTCATATCTATGGATTTCATTTCTGGGTTACCGAAGACAAGGAAGGGACATGACACCATTTGGGTGATTGTGGACCGATTGACGAAATCAGCTCATTTTCTCCCGATTAAAGTTTCAAACTCAACAGATAATATAACTAGACTTACATTAAGGAGATTGTACGACTGCATGGAGTTCCTATGGAGATTGTGTCAGATCAGGACACACGATTCACGTCTATATTCTGGACTCTGATTCAGGAAGTAATGGGAGTGCAACTGAAGTTCAGTACCACATTCCACCCACAGACAGTTGGCAGACAGAACGGGTAAACTAGATATTAGAAGATATATTGCGGGCATGTGTACTTGATTTCAAGGACAGTTGGGATGACTGTCTTCCCTATGCTGAGTTCACTTATAACAACAGCCTTCAAGCGAGCATTGACATGGCTCCCTATGAAGCATTGTATGAGCGCCCATGTCGAGCACCCCATTTTTGGGCAGAAGTTGGTGAGAAGAGCCTGATTGGCCCATATTTGGTTCAGGCGACCTCAGAGAAGAATGATATTATTAGACGCCGACTCCTTGCAGCATAAGGAAGATAGAAGAGTATGCTAATACATGACGGTGGCAGTTGGAATTTGAGGTTGGGGACCATGTGTTTCTTAAGGTTTCCCCTATAAAGGGAGTCCTTCGATTTGGCAAGAAAGGAAAGCTTACGTCGAGGTTCATAGGCCTATTTTAGATTCTTGATCGAGTGGGTGTGGTATCATATCGTCTAGCCTTGCCCACACCACTCGCCGGCATGCACAACGTATTTCACGTGTCCATGCTGAAGAAATGTGTTCCTGACCCTTCTCATATTATCAAGTGGGAGCAGGTGCAACTAAGTGAAGATGCTACATATGTACTTCGACTAATACGTATCTTAGATAGGAAGGAACAGGTGCTACATAGCAAAGTTATCCCTCTCGTGAAAGAATTGTGGACTCACCACACTGAGGAAGAGGCGACTTGGGAAATGGAAGTTGAAGTCCATAAGAACTACCCTCAGATCCTCGAGGAGTACGGAAAGGTACTAATTTCAAGGATGAAATTTTTTTTTAAGGAGGGTAGACTGTAACATCTTGGAAAAATCCGTACAAAGACCTGAGTACCACCTCAAGTAGAAATCCTTAAAGACCGTATACTGTGGAGATTAGATGAAAATTAATCAAGTACTAAACTTAAATAATTGGTAGATTTGCTTGAACCACTATCTATACGAACTGCAAGACCCAAAACCATTAAAATTGTTAACTCAGCATTACTTAAAGGCCTCGAGGAAATCCCAAAACCTAATTGCTCTCGGGAACACATTGAAACACCGTATCGGACCTGGACCGCACGTCGAAAGTCCGATTACTGCGAAACTATAAGGTTATGACCACCTTATTGGGCTTGACAACCATCGCGGAAATTGAGCCCAAATAGTATCCAGAAATGCATAACTTGAGCCTTAAGCAAAGTGTGTGAGAAACGTGAATATCTTTAGAAAATAAACTCAAACTTAAGTGAATTGGACCATTCACTTACGGGCGAAATTAAAGACTTTAAATCAACAGATTCTAACCCAACTACACCCATGGATCAGGGAAATTTCCCTGCACCTATTGATATACTTGTGGCCCTGATCAAGTGACAACGACCGTTGATCTGATGTAGGTCCTTCACAGCCGATCAGTTTGTCAGATCACACCATAAACATAGTCCTGGCATAGATCCATTGTCAGGGAACTTGCTCCATGACTTAGGTCAGAAATAGACCTTCCTAAGGGCCCTGTTTGTCAAAAACAAGCACCCTTTGGCTATAACCTAAGTATACCATGGCCCTGGGGCCATTGACATCACTTTTGGGCCTATTTAAAGAACTTAAACTAACCCTTTTTCATTCCATACGAATTTCTCTAACCTTAGGAGAGAGAAGAGAGAAAAGAGGAGAAAAGAGTGAGGAGCAGAGAGAGAGAGATCAATAGATCATTGATGGGATTCACTCCCACTGCACGTACCGAATCACCATTCGACCATCGCTACACCGTCGATTCTAGCTTCGATTTGGATAAGAAATCTTAACCCTATTCTTGTTTTAGGTATCCAAATAGAGAAATTAGCAAAATAACTAACCTATTTCATGATTCAGGTAACCATTATTCTGTAGACGGAGATGTAGGATTCAAACCGAGTTTAAAACGAGGAATCCGATGAAAGGTGCGGACTATAAACATTTAGGTTATGGTTTTCAAGGTTTTCAATGTCATCAATGATTTATGTCTGACTTGATCGTTGTCATATGATCTTAGTTACGATATATTTGATAAACTATACATGTGTGTGAACTATGTGAATATATAGTGCATTCTATGTGTTTGTTGAAATGTTTGAATGAAAGTGCAATTCTGATTTATGCTTGCCATAACTATTAACCTAGAATACATGTTTGTTGTATGTATGAAAACTCCTTTGTTAAAGGATTTGCCATAATATATGTTATAACTAATTTATTTTACATATGTAATAATGTGTAGTCTAAATGTTTGATAAAATGACTGAATGAGAAATTATTGATGAATCATATTTAATGAGGGCATTGAGATAGGATTCTCAACTACCTTATCCACATCTATAATTTCCTTTATGTAATGTAAATTGCTACTATATGATTTATGGATGAAATGCATATGTATGTCAATATGTTCTTGGTGTTAGATAAAATGCTCAAATGAGAATTATGTTTGAATTGTTCGTTAAATGCTGTTATGAGTAACATATGTCATTCCCTATGGCATTTGAGTATGTTTGGTATTACCACCTAGTCCAGGCACTCGGTAATGGCTCCTGGTTGAGTGGTCGAACTAGTTTCACTGCATTAGATACGTTTGATAAATCCGAGTCATACGGTGATTGTCGATAGTGGTTAGGCCACGCGGTATGCTTACGTGCTTCATGTCGATTAATTTAAAGTGTTCCCATACCAATCGAGGTTGTCAAATAACTCGATTGGCCTATTGTGTGTTTACCATGTATGGATGCTACTGTTTGAATCTAAGGTACCACTTACCAATGTAAAACCCATTTCAACCATGATACCAAGATCTGCTAAGACTCATGAGTCGGGCATGGTAGTGTTTGGGATACTGTGGTTGAACTGTCGGCCTACGCTAGGGTGACGAGCCTCCCCGTAGTGACCAGTGAGCAACCCAAACTCATAAGCCGAATATGGTGGTGTATGGGACACCGTATTCAAGCTATCGGCCTATGTTCAGGTGACGAGCCTCCCTTAGTGACCTCGAGTATAAATTAGGCCTACACTGAGGTGACGAGACTCCCCGTAGCGACCTCAAGTGTAAACTCTTAAACTTGCCTATCCACTACTTTTATTTGGGGTGATGCCCTACAACTTACCTATCGTATGTGATTAGCTAAGATTAACGACCTTAAATGGATCCTTGCTTGGGTAAATGATAAAAAGGGAGGTACCTTAGATTCCTGAATTTGCTGTATGAATAAGTTTAATAAATTATTTGGATAACACGACTATGCACCGCATTGCATGTGCTTTGGCAAGGAAGTGCACTTTTTGGGAGTTTACCATGCGCGATCGTAAGATGAAGTCGCTAAGGAAGTGCAGGCGAGGGCATGCATCATTACAGCATACCATCCCTGTATTAATAAGAGTACTTAGGATGTGATTGTTGTAATACTTTATCATTACTGCTTGACTGAATTGATAACATGTTAACCTTTGCCTTATAGTACTACTGAGTTGATCACTCACTCCCACTCTGGGACAGTGTTTTAAAAAACCAACCAGACTTTGATTTATATGCAGATTATGGCAAGGCTTTCGTGACGGAGACCAGATTTAATTGATGAGGAGGAATTCTCCTATGTGCAGCTCTCAGGCGGATCTATGTAGACCTCGTGCTGCTTCGATGGGATTACAGGGATACTAGATTAGTTAAACATTTACATTTTGTCATTTTGTATATTTTGAAAATAAATTATGTATATATTTAGCTCGGCTACATGATCATACTCTAGGGGTTATGAAACGCGTACATATACTTTATATACCTATCTTAGTCTTCCACTTGCTTAATTACATTAACTCTGGAGTATGATATGTTGTTTTAGTGTAATCCCACTCATGTTTAAGGCATAATATGGATAACATTTAAACATCATTATCTATGTTTCATAAGTGATGCATTGGTACTCAGGAGTTGAGCTTTACTTGACCCTTGATTTTCGGGGCATTACAATCTTGTATTTCCTCTTATGTATTGTACTTAAACTCTTTGATTATAGTGGATATGTAGTGAAGTTGTTTGGTGACTTGGTTATGCTTATAGATATGCTTCTTTTTAGAAAATAATTCATAGTGAAAATCCTCCTTGTATGATCCTAGGATAAAAACCTGGCATATGGGTACTAGGAGTGGAGAACGGGGTATTACGGAGGCTGTCGGAGCCAGATTTGGCGATCGGGAATTTTATGAGCCTGATTTTCGAGTTCGGGGTGTGACAAAAACCTTAAAAGAAAGCATTAAATATAGGAAAGAAGGGAAGAAAAACTCTTAAGAGGCTGCTCCACCCCTTGGCTCTAATCCTCAAAGAACAATACATGTTTAGAAGTCCTTAGGAAACCCATATCTATAGCCTTATCCGTCTAAATTTAGAAAATTGCCTCAAATTTTCACAGTCCCTATAACACTGCGTAACATGTTCAATGTCTTCAAACAACTTTTGATGTCATCGAATATAACTTGAATTCGGAAGTCACACCTTTTTGCACTGCGTAATGCCTTTCGCATTGCGTAACTCTTCATTTCATTAAACGTTCCTTCCATATCATCGAATTGTCTTCAAGTAATCAAGAATGTGTCCAGAGTGTTCCAGCGAGTTGCTCTAGAAATTCACAAAAGTCATGATGTCATCGAACTGGTGTTTAAGCAATTAAACAGAGCTTCGATGTCATCGAGAACTAATTACAATTTGTCCAGCAACAAAACTTGATTTTTTGTAATTCTTCAATGTCATCTACCTGTGTTTGATGTCATCGAACACTGGCATTGATGTCATCGACTGGTGGTCGATGACATAGATAGTGAAGTTCAGATTCCATGAAATTCTACACTTTTTACTTTTAAGTTCCTTCTTTCTCTACTTGGTTTCCTTGAATCTTGGGTTCTTGAAATCTTCAATCCTAGTCTCCTAAGATCCATCCCTTGCCTTGGTGATTCTTTAGCATCAAATCTATATTTTTAGCATTCTTTTCAATCCAAGCTCTTAGATTCAACTCGCAACACAAACATGTATAAAATATAACGTTAAGCATTATCATGTTCATAAAACTAAGATATAAATTGGGGGAAATATGTAATATTTGTCACTCAACAAAAAATTTTCAACTCCCATGCCTACAATGCTCAAGTTATCTAAAGATGATTCATGTAAAAGCACTGATCCACGTCTTTACCATAGCATGATTGATAGTCTATTATACTTAACTGCTACCAGGACTGATATTTCTTTCAACATAAGCGTTTGTGCTAGATATCAATCTAACCCTAAAGAATCTCATCTGGTTGCGGTTAAAAGAATAATTAGATATGTTGCCAGCATTGTCAATTTGGGTTTATGCTATCCTTATGACCTATCTTTACATATTATTTGATATACTGATGCTGATTGGGCAGGTAATGTGGATGAAAAATGGATGAAAAAAAAATCCACAAGTGGTGGATGCTTCTAAGGATGCTTCTACATTAGAAATTGTCTTGTCTCCTAGATGAGCAAGAAGAAAAACTCGATATCATTATCCACTGCAGAAACTGAATATATTGCGGCATAAAATGCATGCATGTAAGTGATGTGGATGAAACGTATGTTAGGAGACTATGGTATTGATCAAGATACCATGAATTATACTACGACAATACCAGTGTCATCAACATCTTTAAAAATCCCACTCAATATTATCGAACTAAGCACATCGATATTCGATATCACTATATCCGATAATTAATTGAAAGCAAGACAGTCATGCTTGAATATATCAATACCAAAAAGCAGCTTGTAGACATTCTAACAAACCCACTAGGTAATGTTAGATTATTAAATTTGAGAAATGATATTGGATTATGTTGTATTTCTTAATTCATCATCCTTTATTGCATTTTATGTTTATTGTCTTTTTTTCGCATTAAAAGGGTAATATAAAAAGAAATATTAAATTAAATCTTTTTTTTGGATTTTTGGCCAGCCCATAGCTGACCGACCGATTCAGCCAGTTGAGCACCGAACTTGGGCTAGCCGAATTGGGTGCAATTTGTGAAAATAAAGGGGAAAAATCTTAAAACCCTCATTTCCCTTCATCTTCCTCAGCTCGCCGGTACTTCCTTTGGCTAACCCATCATCCTAGACTTCTAGTAAGTGGATATTTGTAACGCCCTGGAATTCGGGGGTCGAGCAAAACTCAGCTCCCGAGTTCCAAAACATCACTTATGCAACACATTTAATGATAGATGTATGTTGACTGTATTAGTGCATAAAACATGGAATAGATTAAGCCAAAACACAGATATGATTCAGGGATAAGTGAATAAAGCAAGCAGAAGACTTATAGGAAAAATATGTGTACAAGTGTAAATACCTGAAGTACATATACAAGCCAGATCATATGGAAGTGTTATTTAACAAAATTATAAGTATCAATTACATCATTTCAGTTCCCAAAATAATCCCAGAGATCCCGCGCATCAGACCGAGGCTCGCTAGAACCCGTCTGAAAACTGCATATAGGAGAAGGCAGCCTCGTCATCATCCAGCTCCCGCTCTGCCTCAGACGTCGCATCCACATCTGCAACATCAAGGCCTAAGACAGAGTCTGGTGGGTGTTTAACACCGCCCCAAAAACGTGGGAGTGAGTGATCAACTCAGTGGAACAATAAGGCACTGGTTAACATGTTATCAGTTCAATCAAACAATAATGATAAAGCAGGACAATTAAATAAATCCTAAGTACTCTTGTTATAAGGATGAATGCAATATGATGCGTACCCTCACGCGTACACCCTCAGCGTCTTCATCTTACATTACGCATGACATCGCCTCAAAGTGCGCCACATCTACAAAGCACATGCAAATGCGGTGCATGGATATGATTACCAAGTTGTTATTAGTCCATTTCACACAGCAGGATTGGGAAGCTAAGATACCTTCCTCATGTCACCATCCAAACAGTGATCCATACTAGGGTCGTCAATCCTAGACATCTCATACGATCATATATTTGAGGTCATAGCAAAGGGCTCGTCACCAATCAATGCACGCCTTTCATGCCCTTACTACCACAGTTCGGCTCGTCACCTCCTTGCGGTATCTAGGTATGCTTGAGGTCACTACAAAGGGCTCGTCACCAATCAGTGTAGGCCGACAGCACGAATATAGTGTCCCATACCACCATAATCGGCTCACGAGTTTTGTTGCTCACTGGTCACTACGAGGAGGCACGTCACCCCAGCGTAGGCCGACAGCTCGACCACGGTGTCCCATACCACCATGTCCGGCTCATGAGTCTTGGCGGATCAAGTACCATAGTTAATAGGATTTCACTGGTAAGTTCGGTACCCTAGATTTAAGCAATAGCGTCCATACATGGTAAACATACATCGGACAATCGGGTTACTTGACGAACTCGACTAGCACGAGCGCACGTTGAATTGAACGACATAGAGTGCGCAAACATTCCGCGTGGCCAAACCACTGCCAACAATTCTAATACGGCTCGAGTTCGTCTAATACGTCCTACGTGGCGAAAGCAATCTCAACCACGAACATGGGGTCAATTACCGATTTCCTGGACTAAGGCATAGTCCCAAACACCTTACACTACAATAGATATTCATGTGGAATGTAAAACAGTAATGGAACGACAACTCAAATCATGGTACATAGGCAATTGAAGAATATCAACTTAACATAAATGTAAGCACAAGTAGTGCTTGAATTTAAATAACATGGAATGTAACTTGCATAAAGGAAATCATGCACATCAATAGGAGTGTTGAGAATCACTTCTCGACGCCCGCAATTAGTGTAATCAGTTACACTTTAGATCATTCATGCATTTCTACAAACACTTAGCATACATGGAACAACATACATGACGTATGTTGAAATACATGCACTTAGACAATTCCTTTCACCAAGGAGTTGTCATACATGCATCTAGCATACATACATGACAAATACTCATGACAAACATAAGTGCATATTTTATACGTATACGGTACTTTATAAATACACATAGAATACACAAATCTCAATATAGCACATGCATATCAGGAAAGCAATGTAAACACAACATTTGGCATATGAAATCTCATCCATAACAAGAATAAATCACTAACTGGGATTGAAAGCCTTGAAAACCATAACCTATACACTTAAAGTCCGCACCTTAAGCAAGGAAAGAACCACCGAACTAATTTAGACGAGTTGTCTTCGTCAACGACGATAAAATACCCTAAAATAAGGATAAAAATGAGATACAACAACATCAAGACTAATCTAAGCTCTAACACAGGTTAGGGTTAGATTAACTTACCCCAAAAAGAACTCAGAACCGTCAGAAGAACGATTCAAAGTGAAGGTTCAAAGATGAAGAAGAACAGGAAAGAAACCAAGATGATTCACCAACTTATCTCTCTTACTTTCTCTCTCTTTTCCACTCTCTTTCCAAGCTAGGGTTAGAGAAAATTCGTATGGAAAAGAGGGCTAGGGTTTAAAGACTATAAATAGGCCTATTCTTGATGAAAATAACCATAGGGACAAGGTATACTTAGGTTATAACCAAAGTAAGCCTCACTCGATCCAACGAAGCACTTCTGGTGGGCCTATAACCACGAAAGGTCGGACTTAAGCTCCTTGACCATGGATCTAGGTCAAGCTGAGTTTTCATACCGACCGGCTCTTCAGATAAGTCGTGGCGGACCACACTCAATTCAACGGTCACGGAATCTCGATCAGGTCCACAAGCACTAGGATATGCCTGGGCCAACTATCCTGATCAGAGGGTGAAATTGGGTCAGAATCCAACGGTCAGATAGCTTAAAATCGTCGCGCAAGCGACACGACTCAGATTTCATAAAAACATATTAAATTCCAACCATTCTTACACTCTTCACTCCGAGCTCAAACAAATCGACTCAGAACATCACATGGACTTGATTTTCGAGGTGATAGTCAAGCCCAACTCGGTGACCGCAACAGCCTAAGATCATCGCCATCAGACTTTCGACGCGTGGTCCAGGTCTGATCCAGATCTTCCAAAAATTCCCCAGAACAACTGGATTTAACGATGGATCCCAGGTTTCAGAGTAACATAGCGCTCACTAATCTACAAATTAGAGCCATGCAGATACAATTTAAAGTGATTGATGCGAATTTCACAAGCAATCGAGTAAAGCGCTAATTACCCCAAAACAGCTACTTAAGGAAAGATTAGCACAAAAATTCTAAGGTCGTTACAATTCACCCCCCTTAAAGAAAATTTCGTCCTCGAAATTCATACCTTCATATAATCCTCGAGGATCAGAGGGTAGGTCTTTTTGACCTCAGCTTCAGATTCCCAAGTAGCCTCTTCCACACCATGATGCGTCCATAGCACCTTCACAAGAGGGATAACCTTGTTACGCAATACCTACTCCTTCCTATCGAGAATATGCGTCGGTCGCAGTACATAAGTGGCATCCTCACTCAACTACACTTGCTCCCAACTGATAATATGCGTAGGATCAGGAACGTACTTCTTCAGCATAGAAACATGAAATACGTTATGCACGCCCGCAAGAGGTGTGGGCAAAGCAAGGCGATATGCTACCGCTCCCACTCGATTTAGAACTTGAAATGGACCAATAAATCTCGGCGTCAGCTTCCCCTTCTTACCGAACCGCAAAACTCCCTTCATAGGAGAGACCTTCAGAAAAACATGGTCTCCCACTACAAACTCAAGCGGTCGACGCCTCGTATCAGCATAACTCTTCTCCTGCTCTGCGCTGTCAGAAGTCGACGTCGAATGATGTCAACCTTCTCTGAAGTCACCTGCACCAACTCTGGGCCAAGCAAACCACGCTCACCAATTTCTGCCCAACAATGTGGTGCTCTGCACAGGCGACCATACAACGCCTCATAGGGAGCCATACCGATACTCGCCTGGAAACTATTATTATACGCGAACTCTGCATACTGAAGACAATCATCCCAACTGTCTTTGAAATCCAAAACACAAGCTCGCAACATATCTTCCAGGACTTGATTCACGCGCTCCGTCTGCCCATCTGTTTGCGGATGAAACGCGGTGCTGAACTTCAGTTTCACACCCATCGCTTCCTGCATACGAGTCCAGAAGATAGATGTAAAACGCGTGTCTCTATCAGACACAATCTCCAGGGGAACTCCATGCAGACGCACTATCTCCTTGATATACAACCTAGCCAACTCGTCTGCAGAGTAAGTGACTCTGATCGGTAAGAAATGCACCGACTTCGTTAATCGATCGACGATCACCCAAATAGAGTCAAATCCCTTCCTCGTCCTCGGCAACCCAGAAATAAAATCCATAGAGATGAAATCCCACTTCCATTCAGCTATGGGCATGGGCTGCAATAACCCAGGAGGTCGGCGATGCTCTGCCTTGACCTGCTGGCACGTGAGACAACGAGAAACAAATTCAGCAATCTGAACTTTCATATTGTCCCACCAATAAGACCTCTTCATATCCTGATACATCTTCGTGCTACCTGGATGCATCGCAAGCTTAGAACTATGGGCTAACTCAAGAACCTCCCGTCTCAAGTCAGGGATGTCAGGAACACATAACCGGCCACGAAAACGTAGGCCCCCATCAGAACTAACACTCCAGTCAGAGTTCTCATCTGTACCAACCCACTGCCTCATCTTCACCAAAAGCTCATCATTTGCCTGAGCTGTAACGATCCTCGTGTCGATAACGGGCTGTACACGAATGTGTGCGATAACCTCATATGGCTCAACCACCATAAGCTTCTGCTCAAAATCGTGCACGAACTCCAACATATCCCACTCTGCTATCATCAGCGGAGCCGCAAACTCAATAGCCTTCTTGCGACTCAACGCATCTGCCACAAGGTTCGCCTTGCCCGGATGGTAAGAAACATCGAACTTGAAGTCCTTCAATGTTTCCATCCATCTGCGCTGCCTCATATTCAAATCACGCTGCGTGAAAATATACTTAAGGCTCTTGTGGTCGCAAAAGAGCTCAAACTCCTCGCCATAGAGGTAATGTCTCCAAAGCTTTAATGCGAAGATGACAGCTGCTAACTCCAGGTCGTGCGTAGGGTAATTCTCTTCGTGTTTCCTCAACTGACGCGAAACATAAGCAATCACCCTGTCCTTCTGCATAAGGACACAACCTAGACCAACGCGAGAGGCGTCAGTATATATAATATACTTAACCCCTTGCTCTGGCAAAACTAGCATAGGGGCGGACGTCAACTTGTCCTTCAGCTCCTGAAAAGCTAACTCCGCCTGCTCATTCCAAGCAAACTTCAAATCTTTCCGTGTCAGCTGTGACAATGGTCTGGCAATCTTTGAGAAGTCCTGAATAAAGCGTCGATAATAGCCTGCAAGACCCAGAAAACTCCTCACCTCAGTAAATGAACCCCGCACTGCAGCTGCCTTGGCAAGGTCTACGGCTATTCCTTCATTGGACACCACATGTCCCAGGAACTTGACTTCCTCTTTCCAGAAATCACACTTCTTGAACTGTGCGAAGAGCTGATGCTTCCTAAGAGTATCCAAAACCGCTCTTAAGTGCTCCTCGTGCTCTGCCCGGCTCGCCGAATAAATCAAAATGTCATCAATAAAGACAATGACGAATCGAAACAGGAATGGCCGAAACACCCTGTTCATCAGATCCATGAACACGGCCGGTGCGTTCGTCAGACCGAACGACATCACAAGGAACTCATAATGACCGAAGCTGGTCCTAAAAGCGGTCTTCTGCACGTCCCCATCCTTGACGCACAACTGATGATACCCTGACTGCAGATCAACCTTCGAAAAGTACCGTGCCCCCTTCAACTGATCAAACAGATCATCAATCCTGGGCAAAGGGTACTTATTCTTCACAGTTACCAGATTCAGCCTGCGATAATCAATACACAATCGCAAGGAACCATCCTTCTTCTTCACAAACAGAACAGGTGCTCCCCAAGGAGACACACTGGGCCGAATAAAACCCAATTCCAGCAAACCATCTATCTGCTTCCTCAACTCCTCCATTTCACTCGGAGGCATACGATAGGTGGGTAAAGAAATGGGCGCCGCACCAGGCATAAGATCGATAGCAAAATCAATCTCACGCTGAGGAGGTAATCCAGGAATCGACTCAAACACATCTTCAAACTCCTGAACTACCGGCGTACTAACCAATGCCGATTCGGCCGAACTCTCCAACAGAGAAGAATAAAAATCAATACGAAGAGGGTAACTGACCTGAACTGGGAAAGTAACAATCTCGCCCTCAGGTCCATGGATCGTCACTGATCTAGCTTCACAATCAATCTCAGCTCGCATCCTCGTGAGCCAATCCATACCCATAATAACATCGTAGTGATAAAGCGGTGCGACTAGCAAATCAACACGGATCGATCCACTTCCCAGATCGACCAAACAATCCATACAACGCTTGCCCAAGGCAGAGGACATCCCCGTAGCGGTAGTAAGCGTCACTCCTTGCATAGGAACAGATCTCAAACCCAAATGCCTAACTGCCGCATAAGAAATAAGAGAAGTAGTGGACCCTGTATCCACTAACACAGAAACGGGAATACCTTCAATATGCGCTGTCACCTCAAAGGACCTCGGCACCAAGTCAGACATAGGCGCTTCAGCTGAAAGCGCATGAACACGAGCCTGCTGCTGACGATTCAGCGGAGGAACCATGGGCCGCTGAGGTGGCCTGAAACCAGGAACTGCAGGTCTGAAGGATGGATGAGCTGGCGCTGATCGAAGAGGAGGAGGAGAAATAACCTGAGGCATCGGACGGCTAACCCTCTGCAGTGGAGTAAAACCACCGGCTCGCATACGGGAGAAGCAAAAACGGTCCAAGTACCCCACCTTCCCACAATAGGAACATCGAAGATTAGCTCTCATCTGCTGAGCGGGAGGCGCTGAACGCCTAGGAGGAAAATCAACTCGCGGCCTCTTGCCGAGGAAAGGTGCACCCTGGAAATCCGGTCGCGGCCTAGGAACCATCGGTGCTCGCATGCGGGACGCTCTATCTCTGTCCTACTCTGCTCGCAAGGACATGCTCACCAACTCCTCATAAGAAGAAATGCTAGCACAGCAAATCTTTGATCGGATCTCAGGTCTCAGTCCCTCAGACAAACGCCGCATCCTCATCGGCTGATCACCCAGGATCAAAGGAACATACCGCCCTAACTCAGTAAACCGGTTCTCATACTCCGTAACCGACAACCCTCCCTGGCGGAGGCGAAGGAACTCACTCTCCTTCTCATGTCAGTACGTCACCGGAAAATACTTCTCGTGGAAGCGCGCCTCAAACGCCTGCCACGACCAAACAAAGTCCTCCTCGACAGTGCGAAGCACACTGTCCCACCACAAACTGGCCTCCTTCTCAAACATGAAGGTGGCAAGCTCAACCTGCTCGACCTCAGAGCAGTGCAACGGTCTCAGCATCTTAGAGATGCGGTCAATCCAATACTCGGCCTCCTCGGGTCTATGAGAACCCGCAAAAGTAGGAGGTCGCAAGCGCTGGAATCGCTCGAATGTGCCGCTAGCACTGGCGCTCCCAGATGGAGGCATAGGTGAAACAGGTGGAGTCGCCCCCACAGACTGAGCAAAGATGCCAGCCATGGAAGAGAGGAACTCCTGCTGCTGCTGCTGGTGCTGCTGCTGCTGAATCTGCTGCTGCTGCATCAACAACATCATCTGCTCAAACCTATCAACAGGTGGAGTAGATGAAGGTGCACGGCTCGGCCCAGGAACCGAGGGCGTGACTGGAGGAGCCATCGGTGTAAACCCAACACCGGCACGAGATGGACCCGCCTGCGGATCTGACTGGCTATCGCTCAAGGGAGGAACCCCAGCAAGCGACTCAATCAGAGAGAGACGGGCCGAAGTCTTCAAACCCTTAGGAGGCATCCCTACATTCAATCAGAGGATGCAACCTGTCAGATTCTAAGTCACATAATCCACCCACACAACAACACAGCACAGCACAACTCCAAAGACAAACAACATGCATTCCATTAATCAAAATCGTCGCAATACAAGTAGTGCAGCAATACATGAATCACGACTAGGAAAGCATGAAAACAACAACATCTAACACTTCAAACAACCACAACAACTACAACCACCACAAACAGCTACAACAACTACACAACTACAACACTTCAACTACAAGCCAACAACGGCTATACACAGAAAGAAAACACAAACAAAGCAAAAGACGGCCACGACGACAGCTACTCGTCGGAATCGGGAGATTGAGGCGGAGCACCCTTATCCTACAAGCAACACAGGATAGACTTCAGAGTCCGAGACACCTTCTTAAACTTATGTTTAACAAGGGCTCGAAGATCAACCATATCCTGGCGTAAAGCAGCTTGCCCTTCTTCAAGCCGTGTAAGATGGACATCTCTGGCAGTCTGCTCTACACCCTGCTCTGGCGCCACAGGAGGAGAACTATCACTCAAATCCTGTGCCTCATCTCCTTCCTCGTCTTGCTCTGTTTCTTCCTCAGACTCCGCACCATCTTCAGCATAACTCTCTTCATCACCGCTCTCAGACTCAGCCTCACCCTCTGAGGCAAGCCGACCAGAACCAACCTCCATCAGCTTAAGAGTCCTCAGATTGATATAACGAACAGGAATCGGTTTCTCAACTCCAAGCCTATAGCCAAACTCATGTGCAATCTTGCAAATGAGACGACCAAAGGGAAGCGACTCGGTCCTTCTACTCGAATGAGCGATGAGAATAATCTGGCGCAGGACGTACATCGGCACACACAACTTCGCTTCCTGCCCCACCTGATATAGAAAATCCACCATCAGGCGCGTACACTCGCTGCGGTTGCTCCACCTTGGATATACATTGAACGTAAAGATGTGGTGAAGCAAACGGAAGTCGTCCGTCATGTGAGAAGCCAAAAGACTCCTATTCGGTTGTCATTCGACCAGACGACCACACAAGGATCGGGTGCGACGATCCTTCTCACGCACACTGTCCACATTCTTCTCGCTGGCATGCACTTCACCAAGTGGCACCTTCAAGAGTCGGGATATCAAAGAAACATTGACAATACCAACTCGACCGCTACCACAAGGAATCTTGAACTGCAGAGGCTCCAGCGAAGGCTCCAGAATGTTGGCACAGAAGGCCCAAACAGTGCTAGCATTCGCGCGATACTCGCCTTCAAACAAGGGACCCCAACCAGCCCCTTCTAGGCGCTCCAACAAGATGAACTCACCAAAGAGCCGCGGGTCAACATGAGCCTCAAAAAGGACTCTATGCCCTTCATAGACTCCATGCGACAACTCCGCCAACAAAGTCCTACTAACGGGAGCTCGAGGATCAAGGTCCCGCTTCGTCTGGAACTTACGTGTGGCGGACATGCTAGCGGCTGCACCTCTCGGCCTCCGTGCACGGGTTGGGCGGCTCGGCCCGACTTCATCCACGGGCGCTCTCTTCTTCCCCATCAAGGAAAGAAGGGAAGAAATGGAAAAGATGGCCGTCACAATCTCAAAGAGGGCTATGAGAAATGAGAGAAAGAGAGAAATAGAAAGATGGTGAAGCTTCCACACAACTATTAGCCAAATAGGGAAAGTAAGGACTCAAATGAGAAGGAAAGAAGGAGAAATTAGCAATGGGAAGGAAGATTTGAAGATGGGGTGATGGGTTTGCACGAAAAATGGAGGAAGATGAAGATTTGAGAGGGATTTGAGAGGGTTTGGAGAGGTTTTTAAAGAAAGGGAGAGCTTGGGAGTGGGTTTTATGAAGGAAATAGGTAAAAGAAAGAGGTATAAAGGTGAAACCGTGGAGAGGTGGGCCACATTAGGCCTAGGAACAATCGGCCCGCTGCGGCCTGGCCCGCCAAGCCCGCTGACCGGCGATCCCTCGCCGAACCGACAATGGTATCGTCGGTCTCTGGACATATCGGTGATACCTCTCCGTTTTGGGGAGTTCCTCCTGGTCCCCCATGGTCCAAAACACGTGGTCCCCCCTGGGTCCCACAGAAAATGCCCCGATTGGCCCCTTGCGTAGTTTGATGCCTATCGGGTCATTCTGACAGAAATCTGGTGCAAATAGCGATTTCTGGAAGGTTTAAGGGTGAAAAAAGGAAAGATAGACCGTCTAAACTCATTAATAGAGGGTCTAGGAAAGGTTTCAGGTCACTGTGTGTGATCAGGTAAGAGTACAGACTCGATCTCGGTGAAGGTTTTCAAGAAACTTTCGCCGATAGAAGCTACGGAGCACAAACACAAAGCGATGAGAGACCCGCACCCAAATACACTAAAGTGATGACAACGTGTGGTGTGTGACCATAACCCAGGTCTGGTTTAATCCAGATCATGCTCTAAGACCAACTTGTAACACCCTGAAATTCGGGGGTCGAGCAAAACTCAGCTCCCGAGTTCCAAAACATCACTTATGCAACACATTTAATGATAGATGTGTGTTGACTATATTAGTGCATAAAACATGGAATAGATTAAGCCAAAACACAGATATGATTCAGGGATAAGTGAATAAAGCAAGTGGAAGACTTATAGGAAAAATATGTGTACAAGTGTAAATCCCTGAAGTATATTTACAAGCCAGATCGTATGGAAGTGTTATTTAACAAAATTATAAGTATCAATTACATCATTTCAGTTCCCAAAATAATCCCAGAGATCCCGCGCATCAGACCGAGGCTCGCTAGAACCCGTCTGAAAACTGCATATAGGAGAAGGCAGCCTCGTCATCATCCAGCTCCCGCTCTGCCTCAGACGTCGCATCCACATCTGCAACATCAAGGCCTAAGACAGAGTCTGGTGGGTGTTTAACACCGCCCCAAAAACGTGGGAGTGAGTGATCAACTCAGTGGAACAATAAGGCACTGGTTAACATGTTATCAGTTCAATCAAACAGTAATGATAAAGCAGGACAATTAAATAAATCCTAAGTACTCTTGTTAATGCAAGGATGAATGCAATATGATGCGTACCCTCACGCGTACACCCTCAGCGTCTTCATCTTACATTACGCATGACATCGCCTCAAAGTGCGCCACATCTACAAAGCACATGCAAATGCGGTGCATGGATATGATTACCAAGTTGTTATTAGTCCATTTCACATAGCAGGATTGGGAAGCTAAGATACCTTCCTCATGTCACCATCCAAACAGTGATCCATACTAGGGTCGTCAATCCTAGACATCTCATACGATCATATATTTGAGGTCGTAGCAAAGGGCTCGTCACCAATCAATGCATGCCTTTCATGCCCTTACTACCACAGTTCAGCTCGTCACCTCCTTACGGTATCCAGGTATGCTCGAGGTCACTGCAAAGGGCTCGTCACCAATCAGTGTAGGCCGACAGCACGAATATAGTGTCCCATACCACCATAATCAGCTCATGAGTTTAGTTGCTCACTGGTCACTACGGGGAGGCTCGTCACCCTAGCGTAGGCCGACAGCTAGACCACGGTGTCCCATACCACCATGTCCGGCTCATGAGTCTTAGTGGATTAAGTACCATAGTTAATAGGATTTCACTGGTAAGTTCAGTACCCTAGATTCAAGCTATTAAGCAATAGCGTCCATACATGGTAAACATACATCGGACAATCGAGTTACTTGACGAACTCGACTAGCACGAGCGCACGTTGAATTGAACGACATAGAGTGCGCAAACACTCCGCGTGGCCAAACCACTGCCGACAACTCTAATACGGCTCGGGTTCGTCTAATACGTCCTACGTGGCGAAAGCAATCTCAACCACGAACATAGGGTCAATTACCGATTTCCTGGACTAAGGCATAGTCCCAAACACCTTACACTACAACAGATATTCATGTGGAATGTAAAACTGTAATGGAACAACAACTCAAATCATGGTACATAGGCAATTGAAGAATATCAACTTAACATAAATGTAAGCACAAGTAGTGCTTGAATTTAAATAACATGGAATGTAACTTGCATAAAGGAAATCATGCACATCAATAGGAGTGTTGAGAATCACTTCTCGACGCCCGCAATTAGTGTAATCAGTTACACTTTAGATCATTCATGCATTTCTACAAACACTTAGCATACATGGAACAACATACATGACGTATGTTGAAATACATGCACTTAGACAATTCCTTTCACCAAGGAGTTGTCATACATGCATCTAGCATACATACATGACAAATACTCATGACAAACATAAGTGCATATTTTATACGTATACGGTACTTTATAAATACACATAGAATACACAAATCTCAATATAGCACATGCATATCAGGAAAGCAATGTAAACACAACATTTGGCATATGAAATCTCATCCATAACAAGAATAAATCACTAACTGGGATTGAAAGCCTTGAAAACCATAACCTATACACTTAAAGTCCGCACCTTAAGCAAGGAAAGAACCATCGAACTGATTTAGACGAGTTGTCTTCGTCAATGGCGATAGAATACCCTAAAATAAGGATAAAAATGAGATACAACAACATCAAGACTAATCTAAGCTCTAACACAGGTTAGGGTTAGATTAACTTACCCCAAAAAGAACTCAGAACTGTCAAAAGAACGATTCAAAGTGAAGGTTCAAAGATGAAGAAGAACAGGAAAGAAACCAAGATGATTCACCAACTTATCTCTCTCACTTTCTCTCTCTTTTCCACTCTCTTTCCAAGCTAGGGTTAGAGAAAATTCGTATGGAAAAGAGGGCTAGGGTTTAAGGACTATAAATAGGCCTATTCTTGATGAAAATAACCCTAGGGACAAGGTATACTTAGGTTATAACCAAAGTAAGCCTCACTCAGTCCAACAAAGCACTTCTGGTGGGCCTATAACCACGAAAGGTCGGACTTAAGCTCCTTGACCATGGATCTAGGTCAAGCTGAGTTTTCATACCGACCGGCTCTTCAGATCAGCCGTGGCGGACCACACTCAATTCAACGGTCACGGAATCTCGATCAGGTCCACAAGCACTAGGATATGCCTGGGCCAACTATCCTGATCAGAGGGTGAAATTGGGTCAGAATCCAACGGTCAGATAGCTTAAAATCGTCGCATAAGCGACACGACTCAGATTTCATAAAAACATATTAAATTCCAACCGTTCTTACACTCTTCACTCCGAGCTCAAACAAATCGACCCAGAACATCACATGGACTTGATTTTCGAGGTGATAGTCAAGCCCAACTCGGTGACCGCAACAGCCTAAGATCATCGCCATCGGACTTTCGACGTTCGGTCCGGGTCCGATCCAGATCTTCCAAAAATTCCCCAGAACAACTGGATTTAGCGATGGATCCCAGGTTTCAGAGTAACATAGCGCTCACTAATCTACACGTTTAGAGCCATGCAGATACAATTTAAAGTGATTGATGCGAATTTCACAAGCAATCGAGTAAAGCGCTAATTACCCCAAAACAACTACTTAAGGAAAGATTAGCACAAAAATTCCAAGGTCGTTACAATATTATGTGGTTTTCTTCTAGAATTAAGTTCCTAGTAATGATTTATTTGATATTCCATCATTCTATTTGAATCTAGAGCTTTCTTATTGGTGGGTTTTTGTTGAAAAATATGATCTTGTCAAATCTATCCATTTCTTGGTGATTTTTTAATTTCTTAGTCATTTTCTTCTATGGAACATTGGACTAAGAGTACCGTTCGACGTCCTCAGTCTAATTCCTCAAGGTATGTGTAACATTCGCTCAATGGAGGATGACACAGAGAATGTATGAGATTTCTGTACTTAGAGTATAATCATTAAGCACGCTGTGAATGTTAATCACATTGCTAAATTTGGTCTTTGTGAAATTCTCTCTGAGGTAGGATGGGAGAAATTTTTTCAATGGGGTGTAGTAACTTACTAGTCAATTACTCATGGGATGTATGCATCCATTAGTGATGTATCTCCTTAAGAATTAACTTTTTCTATTCAATTTTTGGAAGATAATGTCACCATTACACCCTTCATCTTATCATCTATTATAGACATTGATATGGTGGAAGATGGAATTCATATTCTGACTCTTTTTGAAGACATGCATTCTTCGGAAAGAAATTCCCTCACCTAGGTGTTATGCAGTTTTAACGCACATGACATACTGGTAACTCTCTTCCCACTTACAATCTTCTTCCAAAATACCACGTTCTTCATCTCATCTTCACTTCTAACATTTATTCAAGGGCCAGGAATAAGACTGATCTTACTCCCTACATGATGCGCATTTTGAACTCTGTTATTTTTGGTATTCATATTTGTCTTCCATCATTGATTTCATGCTTGATTATTCAGTATCATCTCCATCCTCATCATGAGTCCATTCCATTTGCATTCCTGATGACTTTTGTTGCTTTGCGGTACCATGTCTAAATTCTGGCGATTAAAGCATCGGAGTCTCAGCTTTCTTTCGGTAATGCAAATTTAAATATGATGAAGCTTGAATTGAGACCTAAGCAACGAGGTGATTAGGAAGTTGTTCTTAAAGGAGATGTCAACATGGACGACATCTATGCTAATTTGGAAAAATCAAGAGATACTAATGACTCAGACTTCTAGCCTTCACAATTTTCTAAGAGGTTGGAGAGCTTAGAGAAGAAGGTGGACAATTTGCATGTTTCGCAGGAAGCATTAGTTCAGAATCAAAAATAACAAATGAAGTACATGAAAAAGTACTTTCATCGTTTTAGTAGGAGTCTGAAGATTAATGATCCTGATATGACTGCACTAACCTTTTCTAGCTCTAATTGATAAACTTCTATTATGGTCTGTAATAACTTTAATTCTCTTTTGGAATATTTGCACCATGATGATAACTCTCTCCTTTCATACATTTGGATAATGTTTAAATGTCTAATGTATTCCTATCCTTATGATTGTTATGAAAGTACCCTGGTTTGCCAATTAGCGTGATGTTGAGTCGATGAGTCAAGTAGGCCCCATAAGAAGATTGTTCAAGACATTGCCTCAACCGGATGTGTGTTCAGAGCTCATCACAAGTAAACATTAGCCTCACATCCCATGTCCCAAAACATCCAGGTAAACAAAAGCCTTATGAAAAACTCAGAACAACATAGATGTTAAAAGTCTGAAAACAAGATTTTAAAATGGTAAATTCTCTAAGTTTTCAACTAAGTTCGACATCATTGACTCTTGATCGATACAATCGAAAACTCAGTCTTGATGATATTGAACTGGTATCGATAACATCAAATTAAGTCCTCTTTATGTCCATTAACCACAAAGAATTTTAGACAAAATATTTGATAAATTGAAAGTACCTTCGATAACATCGAACTTCAAATATTGACGATATCAAAGGACAGTCGATGATATCGAAAGACTCAAAGCTCTATCCAGCAAAGGCTTGGAAAATATTCTTGATATTACTCGAGGAATCGTAGGACAATCAACATCATTGAAATTCAAATCTCAATAATATCAACACAGTATCGATGACATTGAAATGGGACAAGTTATGTCCAATGAGTTTTTGAAAGAAAAACATCTAAATGTTCGAGGAATTGAAACCCACATTGATATCATCGAAATTCAAATCATGATGATATCGATATAGACTCAACACGATTGAATCCGGACAAAATTATTCTACGAAACTTAAAAAGGAAAATCTTATGTGAATGATCGATGAATCGATATTGTCTTAATATGATCGTAATTCAAATATCGATGAAATCGATATGGGATCGATATGATCGAATTGGGTCAAAAAGTGTCTAGCAAGCTTTCTTAAAACATTCATTGAAAAGATCGATGAATTGATACCTCTATTGATGATATTGGAATTCAAAATTTGATAACATTGACGCATGTTCAATGTCATCAATCTTCAGTAAAAAAGTTTCGGGTATCTACTTCAGCTGAGTTTGCATCATCAAACCCTGACTCAATGGAATTGAAAGTATACGTTCGATGACATCGAGTCAGGACCGACGAGATCGAACTCAGTTAGACTTGACATATTTATTACGGTTCCTATATATAGGAAACTTGCTCTTGCTTGCTGGTGAGAAAAACAGAGAGAGATTTGAGAGAGTTTTGCATACTATCTACCCTAAGCTCATTTTCTGATGAAAGTTCATCCTTTAATCCACCCTCATCATTGATATTCAATTGAGTGGATTGAGGAATGAACTTTCTCATTTAAGGATCCTCCATCTACTATCTTAATGGCAAATCATTGAGCTGGGATACCTTGAATGCTTGAATGCTTGGAATCACTCCTCTAAAATAAGAGATCATTTAATAGAGTAGGATTCTAACATAACCTTGACCCAACCCATCGCATTTATTGGAACATCATCAAGTGCTACATTTTAAGGGAACTGAAGAATCTTCATCATTAAGGAGGAGATCTTCATCAACATGCATAATGGGGCTCATCTACTTATCTATAAGTCATTAAAGTACAGAGACCCTGTTGATCATTCCTTTTGTGGGATTGGGTCATAGGTGATTCTAACCCCTTTCAAGCCCTCACAAGAGGCCTCCAACAGGAGAGTACATATGGGTACTTGGTGTTGACCCTTGTTATTGTGTAGGGCATAATCTTAGGTCTTTGTGTAGGTCATTAACCTGTGTGGTCTAAAAGTTAGGTCCTTGACCTGCGTGGTCTAAAAGTTAGGTTCCTTGTGTGGATCCTTGACTTGTGTGGTCTAAAAGGTAGGTTCCTTGAGTGGATCCTTTGCTCTTGTGTAGGGCATAAAATCTAGGTGCTTTGTGTTGACCTTTGCTCTTGTGTAGGGCATATACTTATGTCTCTATGTAGGCATGTTAGGTACCTTGTGTAGGTCCTAGAGTTAGCCTTGTGTAGGTTATAGTGGTTTGAGGTAAAACTGATTTGAAACCTTCATTAGTGAAATCCAGTACACTCAAGGGTTAAGTGCGTCCGTCGGGAGTGGAGTAGGCATATAGCCAAACCACTATAAATCGACTGTGTTTGAGATTGTTGTTTGCATATTCTCTTATTATGTTTACTCTGAATGATCACATGATGCATGATTATTTAGAACTAATAAGTACCACATCTCACACACGGTCACTCAGTTCATCCATCATAGACTAACTTTATATATTATTTAGATATTGAATATTATTATGATTGGATCCTCTATTTGGCTTGGATGCCATTAGGGTTTAATTAAAGATATCTTGATAATTATTATATTAGATCAAGATAATGGTAATAGAATTTTAAATTATTATAAAATTTTATAAAGTCCTATTCACCCCCCTCTAGGACACTTTCACCTATTCCTACTTCTACTAGAGCGGTCATTACCGCAATTTCATGTTACTCTTATCCTTAATTATCTACTTAAATTCTTCATTTATTTTATTTCTTCCTTTGTCAACTTCTGACCAAAAGGGGGAGCAAATATATGGATAATATGTGGATATGGTCATGACATCTCTCTCACATTGAATACACATATCAACACCTACACTTGCATGCATTCTATAGAATTATATATATTTTGGTTGCATGTGATTATGTGACTAAGTGCTCAGCTAGAGTTTCATATGCATGATCTAAGGGGCAGTAATAAGATCTAAGATATCTCTGATGATTTCTCAAATGCTCTTTTGAATCACAAATTGTATGTATGTCACGCCCCAAACTCAGAAACCGGGCTCACAAAATTCCCGATCGCCGAATCTAGTACTGACAGCCTCCATAGTACCCCATTCTCGGCTCCCAGCGCGCATGCGCCAGATTCTGATCTTGGGATCCTACAAGGAGGATTTTCAATATGATTTTTTTTGTATGTAGCACAACCACAAGTTACCCAAATCACAAAGGCAACATCATCATTACATGTCCACTAATATAAATATTTGAATACAATGTTGAAAGGGAAATACATATGTCGAAAATCAAAACTTCAGAAGACCACTGCACGCTCCAAGCTCAACGTTGATGCAACCTAACTCCACCTGCACGTATCTATCGTGCATAAGCTTATAGAAAGCTTAGAGGGTGGTGAAAGTGTGTGCAAGGTAAGTACCAAGTATACAATAAAGCCCATAAATCATACATCATCGGAATAAGCGAAAATACTGACAAGATCATGAATCATACAATATCAAAGTAATGCGAAAATATGCAGTAAGTCTATGAATGCTATCAGCTATACCAAAGCTATGTGATGCAAGGCATGAATGCTATTGGCCATACCAAGGCCATGCAATGCGAAACATAAAAAGATAATAATAGCTGTTGAGGATGCAATGCAATATGTAAATCCTGACGAGCCATGAATACCATCAACCTCATCTAGGCTATATAAGTACAAAAACATAGTAACCCAAAATGCTAAGTACTGTAGATGCAATGTAATATGTGGTGCAAATGAAATGACCATGCTGGAATGTAATGTCAGGATGATAGTACGTAGTATCGCAGGCTACAGGGTCCATCACAAGGGACTTCTATCTAAACCAATCCCATACCTAAATTTGGATAGTCCGACTTAATGTGGTAAACTCCTGATCTCAGGTTAGTCACGCGCCCAACCAAAATCCTGGCCATGTGAAGGTACACATAACAAATAGTTATGCACCACCAGCCCGAGTAGATAGTGAATGAATGAATGAATGAATATGCAATTTCTGCTTAATGAGTCCACATATCAGTACAGTTACTCTCTGAAAAAATCACAGGGGTCTATTACACTCCACACTGACTGCCTCCTCCCTAGCTGCATAGCCAAGCAAGTGGAAGAGACCTCACTATCCGCCTGCCAATATCGGGTACGGTTCATTGATATCGGACCCATTTATGAGCTGGTCATATTCAGCCTAGCTTATAGCCCCCTCACTTGGGCAGATAAGGCCACACCCCCTTCCAACCGACCAGACACAGTGGGAGACACGACCTTATAGTATAGGCACTGACGCTCATATTCCACTTGGTCTAGACATTGGAGCATCTCTTGGTACCAAGGAGGTTCTGAAATTTTCACCCAAGGACATCCTACGTGCCCACAATGCTAGAACCAAACATTTTCGGTGTCCCATTTGGCCATCTACGATGTGTCTGTGGAGGCCACGACCCTAATGTCGCTAGGGCGTACAATGATCAAGTTACATATATGCGAGATACATGAATCACACTATCCAGTCATGCAGTAATTTTGCATGTACGACGCGATAGTGTGGGCACTCCATCTCATAAGGAGTCCCGTAAATAGTCTACCCAATGGCATACGCTATGATCAAACATTCCTCATATCAGGCATACATATGATGCATATGGGCATGAATCATGGAGAGCATTTTATATGGTGATGAACTATCCTCACAACGAAGATGGGCCTTGATGGCCTACACACAACAAGTATGAGCTTATCAATGGGCTCTAGGGAGAGTTATAATGCAAACATTTAACCAACATTATTTTTACAATGTAGATGTTAAACCAACATTGCTCCCAAGGCATGGCCCACCATAGATGTCATTACATAACCAATGGTGGAATCACATTACAATGGGCCCCAACCCATGGGCTCTAAATACATCACAATGGGCCTCAACCCATGGGCCCTGTACACATCACAGTGGGTCTTAAGCCACGGGCCTTTATACATCACAATGGGTCTCAACCCATGGGCCCTAATACATCATAATGGGCCTCAACCCATGGGCCCTAGAATACATCAAAATGGGCTTAATCACATGGTCCTCATATATGTTAAGGTGGCCTCAACAACAAGCCTCATACACATGACGGTGGGCCTCAATAACAGGCCCTCATACACATCAAGGTGGGCCTCAATAATGGGCCCTCATACACATCAAGGTGGGCCTCAATAATGGGCCCTCATATACATCAAGGTGGGCCTCAATAACGAGCCCTCATACACATCAAGGTGCGCCTCAGTAACGGGCCCTCATGCATATCAAGGTAGGACTCAATAACTGGCCTTGAATACATCACAATGGGCCTCAACCCATGAGCCCTTATACGTCACAATGGGCCTCAACCCATGGGCCCTAATACATCAAAATGGGCCTTGCCAAATGGTTGGACGGTTTGGATACAACACATGCATCACGGTTGGTCCCATAGGTATGGACAACATAGATGAAGTACATACCTCATGGTGGAGTTCACATTAATGGAAGGTGTGGATTACAAAACATACATCAATGGTCCCATGTGGGGCTCACCATAACATGTATCTACCATCCAATCTATTTAATAAGGTCACATAGACCAAAAATAAATAATAAATAAATATTATATTTATCAAGACTTGTGGAACCAGGGAGGTTCCAAGGGCAGACGTTCAATCCTCCATTACCTTTTGTTATGTGGTCCACTTGATAGGTAAATCTGCCTCATTAGTCTCAAGCCTTAAGGCTAGCCCGCCATCAGGATGGACGGTTTGGAAGGAACCCATACATCAAAGGCGGGTTCCACTGACCGTCCAGCGGCCCATGGCTGGACGACATGTACAAAACGCGTACAAAGTGGGGTTCCACCGTCCGTGGACTGTGTGGTATATAACATATACATTCATGTGGGTCCAACCGTCCACTGCCTATGGACGGTATGAATAAAACACATGCATCATTGTGGGTCCCATGTGGGGCCCACCATAATGCTTACAAGCAATCCAGCCCGTTAATAAGGTCACACGGACCCTGAATGAATAGGAAAAATAAATTTCATAATCATCCAAAACTTCCATGACACCCAAAAGGGGTTTCAAGGGCAGACATTCATTCCCATTGTTTCCTATGATGTGGGCCATCTGAGTTTCAAATCAGGCCGATTTTTGGAGGGGGCCCACTTCAGGAGGTGGCCCACCAAATGAACAGTTTTGATGGAAAACACACATCATGGTGGGCCCCACAGATGGGACCGTGGGTCCCTGCCATTCACCCGCTACACGCAGCAGCAAGCGCTGCCTGCTTAAAAATCTTTTTTTAACGAGTTTCTTCACGGATTTCCATGCGTGGGGTCCCCATTTGATGAATCCACTCCATCCATTTCTCTCTACGGCTCAAGACAGATCAAATGAGCCCCATATCCGACATGTTTCAGCGTGTAGAAAAAAATCAAGTGAATTTAAATGGTTAAAGTCACTATTTTCAAAGGTATGGCCCGCCAGAAAATTGGATCAGCTTCATTTTTTGGTTCAACGCCTAAAATGAGCCGTGGAAGGGAATAGACGGTGTGGATTGAATTTATACATCCATGTGGGGCCTATACAAGTGACCCACCCCAAAATTTTAAACCCATGCTAATATTTGTGTTTCTAGGTTCACGTCCAGAGACGCTGGACTCTTTTTTTTTCGTTTGTTTGGGCATACAAATAACATTAAGGTGGGCCCTGCTTAGGTGGGCCACCACATGGCAGGATGGTGTGGAACATCCACACATATAAAGTGGGCCCCACTTACAAATGGATTAGATCTAATACATGCTTCATGGTGGGGTCCATCCGGGTGGGCCACATGGCCATTTCATCACACAAAAAGAAAAAAAGAGGGAGAGAGAGAAAGAGAGAGATCGAGACATGTGTGATGAAGGGACCCCGACACTATGGGCCCTCACTTGCATTCAATCATACATCAAGTGGGTCCCATTACACGTGGGCCCATCAAATCGAAAAGCAACGGTGGAGATCCTTTCTTCACCGAAATAGAAGGTCTAGATGACCCCTTTTCAAACTAGAAAGTAAACATCATGATGAGATCCATGGAGAATGGCCTCATCATGGAATGATATTGATAATCAAGGTGGGCCATCGGCCACATCTTAGGGTCCAAAGTGAGATCCATACCATCGATCGGTAGGCCTCACTTGGCCCATCATAAAAATATGAAAACTAGCCTATAGAAGCACCCACCATTCGATCTTCTCGGTCCGTTGGAAAGCCGATCTCCTTGTGCTTCACTTTAATGGTGGAAGATGAGGAATGAATGGTTAGGATGAAGGTTTTTGGGATGGGAAGGTGGGCCACACACATGCACTCTCTCACATGGAAGAGAGCTTGGACGTGAGGTTTTTGGTTGCTTGAAATGGCTTGGAAAATGTGAGGAGAAAGGGAGAGAGAGAAAGGTGGTTGTAAGGAGTGCTGATGGATGGGTGTGATGGGTGAAAGGGTGAGTGATGTGTGATGTGTACTCGACATATATGGTCGTGTAAGAGAGAGGGTGAGAAAGAGTTGACTTGGTGGTTGCTTGGAGATGGGGTGAAAGGTGATGTGTACTTTACATGAAGTGATTGATTGATTGATTGATGGGACATGCTATAGAGATTCTCTCGAGATTGCAACCGTGCGATTTTTTCTTCAAAATCAACACCGACCCACACCTTCCAGCTTGGGTATCAGATCGGTATGCAAGACGTGGCGTTGGAGCCGCGGCGATGGTGCAGTCGCAATGGTACAAGTCTCGAATTAAGCTGACTCAAATCTATAGGATACTACTTAAGGTCGCGTGCAAATATCGATTATAGGTCGCGGATTGCTAGACTTCGTCGGAAAGGATCTCGAGAGTCGACAGAACAGTACGGACTAGGATACGAGTCTTACAGTGTATATGATGAGTTATAGAGATGTTGTAATTTGTTATGAAGAGTTGTATATTTGTATGAGTGAGTTTTGTCACGAAATTGACAAAGGGGGAGATTGTACGTGCTTATACTCAAGCATAATTAAGTTTGTCAAATTTTATAGTCCTGAAAGGATCGTAAGATCTCATGAAGATACTCTTTAACAACTCATGAAGATATGTTATCGACTTGATCAAGCATCTCAAGGAAAACAAAACATCTCAAGACACGAATGCACATGGTTCGAAGATCGAATCACTTTGTATGAGTCAAACATCAGGTGGTATAATCTTAAATTGACCATAAGTTAGGTGTATTTCACATATGCATTATAATGATCATCTTTTATATAAAAATACACTCAAGTTAGGCTAGCCTGACGTCTGGTTCGGCCAGCCTAACTCCTTCGGCTAACCCTACATGATTCAGGTAAAAAGACAGATCTAAGAAGATTTTTCGTGGCATGTTCAGCCTGCCTGAACTTGTTCAATCAAGTTTCCAGCAGTAACAAGGTTTTAAATTTTAGGCATATTGGGCTATCTGAACCCTATGGTCGGCCAGCCGAACATGAGGTTCAGCCAATCGAACTTGGGCTTAGGCTAGCCGATTTTTTCAAAGATCTTATCATGCAAAATACAAAGATCCGTTGGAGCATAAGTGAGGAATTTGGCTAGCCGAACCTAATATTGGGCCAGTTGAATTCCCTATGACTTTAGCTATAAATAGAGGCTTTCTCTTACTCTTTTAGCACATGAAAAATACAGATCCATCTATTTTAGAAATGAGTGAAAGTTCATGCCTCCTTAAACTATTTACATAGTAATTTTTTATATTTGATTTAGCTAATTCTATTCTCCTTCTCAAGTTTGTTTAAACTATTTTAATAGAGTAATCCATACTCTACTTGAGAAATAGAGAATTAAATTTGCAGCACTAGGGTATTATTCATTTCATTAAAAATGTATTAGATCCCTACATTCGTTTTGGGTTAAAAACATACACAACTTCATCTATATCCCAAGAAAGAAGATCGCTGCATTCAAGCTTTAAATACGCCTTCGACTCACCAATCAAAGATAAGTATTGTTTTACTTTCATTTCAATTTGGATTTTTTGAGATAGCTTGAAAATCTCAACGGGTGTGTTTGTGGTGATCCTGTGAAAATCACAAAGTGGGCTTAATTGTGATAGCCTGTGAAAATCGCAATAATTGTATCAGGTTGTTAAAGTGACCCTGGGAAAATCTTGAGATAACGAAAGCCAAAATTGTGTGAGTAGTAATTTTGGGAGTGGAGTAGGTTGCGTTTATGCACCGACCCTTATAATTCTTTTATTCACTGTATTACTTTTTATTACTTGTATGCCCATCTTGTGTTTCATTTTCTCTTTTTATAGTTTGATATTTTGATTTCAAATACGTCGTGAAATAAGGTTGTCCTGCCTAAATTCTTTATGTGAAGGTTGTCCTACAAACTATTTGATATCAAGAATTCAATACTCTAAACAATTGAGTTTATTTGATTTATTATTCTACATTGGATAAAATATTTGGCATAGTCCTATTCACCCCCCCCCCCCCCCTCTCTAAGACAGTTATAACTCGTCCTTTCAGTCATCTTGTCGATAGGCTCCAGCTCCCTTTTTTATAGACCAGGTTCCTTTAATAAGGGAGTTTATCTCCCTCGCAAGGGGAGTCTGTTTACAGATTTTGCAGGTCGAGAATCGGGACTCAAAAATGTAGATAGAACGAACTCCCTTGAACTGGGATTATTGTTATAACTCTTTAAAAAGGTAAGTAATTCGTAGATAATGTAGATAGAAAAGTAGGACTTGAGATTGCATTAGATAGACTTTGGCATGATATAATTTCAGGTGCTCGGCGTGCCATATGTGAGGCAAAGCCCGAGTCGATACGTTCCTTGAACTTGTAGTAGTCACCGTGTAGGGGCCTTCCCAGTTTAGACCCAAGGTACCAGAGCCAAGCTCCTTAGTGTTCTTGAATGTCTTATAGAGGACCAAGTCCCTGGTTCAGAATCTTCTGACTTTCACTTTGGAATTGTAGAAGTGCATGACCTGTCATTGCCAAGCTATGGCTCTCAATCGGGCTTGTTCTCTTCTCTCTTCGAGTAGATCTAGGTCAAGCATCATTAGTTCGGTGTTTTAATCCTCATCATAGGACTGGGTTCATGCAAATGAGAGGCCGACCTCTACTAGGACCACCACATTAGTGACGAAGGTGAGGGAGAAAGGGGTTTCTCCCGTGGCCGCGCAAGTCATAGTCTTGTATGCTCAGAGGGCGAGGGGGAGTTCTTCCGCACAAGCCCCTTTAGCTTTTTCGATCTTTGTTTGGAGGTGGCTCTTGATAATCTTGTTGATTGCCTCGACTTGTCCATTTTCTTAGGGATGCCGAGGTGATGAATAGACATTTTGAATTCCAAGATTTTTGTATATACTTTGAAATCAATTGTTGTTGAACTATTTCCCATTATAGGAGATGATCATGTGAGGAACCTTGTACCGACATATTATATTCTTCCACATGAAGTCTGTAATCTTCTGCTCAGTGATCATGGCCAGGGTTCGACCTCTTCCCACTTGGTGATGTAGTCGACAATGACGACTGCGAACTTGCTTTGCCCTTTACCAGTTGGCAAGGGGCAGAATAGCCACGATCTGCTCATGAGAGTTAGCAGCTTGGGCGGCTGCTAAGGTATCATTGCGAATCGCTAACACTTATTGCATTTTTAGGTATATTGTCCCGCGTCTAACTAGATCATTGGTCAGAAATAACCTTGTCAGAGGAATTTTTGGGCAAGCGCTCAACTCCCTGATTGGTTGCCACAAATTCCTTCATGAGTTTCTTTCAGGACATACTCATCTTTGTCAAGTCGTATGCATTTGAGGTAAGGGAGGAGAACCCCTTTTTGTACAAGATGTCCCTAAGCATGGTATAGCAAGTTGCTCTAGAGCAAAGTCTGTGTACTTCTAGCCTATCTTTGAGTAGTTTACCTTCCTTAAGATAGTCGACTATCGGATCCATACAGATTAGACTTAGATTTATGGGAAGCACTGCGATGAGATTAGACTCAGTTTTGGGATATCATCTTCGGCCATCGTGGCCAACTTGGCCAGCATATCCTCTTTGGAGTTTTCTAACCTGGGGATCAGGCTGATGTTACACCTTGGAAACTTGCTGATCAGTTCTCGAGCTTTTTATAAGTAGGCCTTCATTCTTTCTCCTTCTACCTGGTATTCACTAGTTATTTGGCTGATGACAAGTTGTAAATCATTGCGAACCTTTAAGTTATAAGCTCCTATTGTCGATGCCAGCCTTAGTCCGACCAAGAAGGCCTCATATTCTGCTACATTGTTCGACGCTTGGAATTTGAATCTCAAGGCATATTGTCCACAGGTTTGGTATGGTGCTTCTAGTACTATATCGGCCCCACTGCCTTTAGAATTGGATAAACCATCTACATATAGCATCCACATTCGCATCTATGGTTCAGTTATTTGTCTTCTAAGCTAATCAACTTAGATGTTGGATGAAGATTCCGACGAGTCGCCCCCGGGCACAAGTTCAATAAGGAAGTCGGTCACTGCATGTCCCTTGACAGTAGTGCAGGGGTGGTAGCCGATATCGAAGTCGTTAAGCTTGACTACCCACTTCACGAGTCTTCGTAATAGTTTGGGCTTTTGGAGCACTTGGCGAAGGGGTTAGTCTATTGGGACCACAATGGTGTGGACTTGGAAGTAGGGTCGGAGATGCCATGTGGAGATAATTAGGGTTAGGGCGAGCTTCTCGATATTTGGATACCTGGTTTCTACTTAGACTAGGTCCTTGTTGAGGTAGTACATGGGAAATTTCTTTCCCCCTTGTTCTCTAATAAGGACCGAGATGACCATAGCTGACGGCACTACAAGATATAATAAGAGTGGTTCTCCTTGTTTGAGCTTTGAGAGTAGTGGTGGGGTCCCCATGTACTGCTTGAGCTCCTAGAGGGCAAGCTCACACTCCTCTATCTTACTACCTTTTGGTTTCCTTTGTGGTGTTTGTATAAGGGCATGCATTATCTATAGCTCGGGAAACAAATCGACTTAGCGAGGTGAAAAGGCCGAGCTAAATGCCCAAGAGGGGGGGGGGTGAAAAGGACAAAGCCAATTTGAAAAATAAAGTGCAGAAATAAAGACTTAATAAGCAGTTGATAGCATAATAGAAAACAACCTCTAAAATGAAGTATTGAGAGGTTGATACAAACTTGGTTCTAAGGACAACCTGACACCAAAAGCCTACAGTTTATGGCAGGACAACCTTACTAGAACGTGGGTGAGTATTAAAAACTCAAACTCAAATGGAGGTGAAAGAAATAAGAACTAAACTATTACAACATTCACCACACAATGCTTGAAAAATAAAGATTACAACATTCGCATCCACAAATACATCCCACAATCTCAACCCATAAAATGATAAAGAAATAAATCAAACACCTACCAAACACCTGAGAATTATAGTGGTTCGTGTGTGTACACCAACTGTCTGAAAACAGCCACACAACTACTCCACTCTTAATATCCACTCCCTCGGGATATTAACATTCACTAATCATATAGGTTTTTCAAGGTTCACCTAAAACCTTCACAATTGTATTTTTAGTGGGCTCACATAATCACAACCCCACACTCTGAGATTTTTTTAACTGATCTTAGAAAAAACCAAATGAGATTTTTTGGCTTATCTCGTAAACTAAACAAAATGGAATTACAGAAAAGGAAACACTTATTTGTATGAAGATTCTGAAGTAGCCCGGTGGAACCAACTTAAGGATGACGTAGATGTTCAACATTCAGTCCCACAAGTGTATAGGGTTCTAGGTCTAGATGATTTTTAATTTAAATCAACATGGGATAGCATAATTTGATTTTGATCTTGAGAAAGGGTAAATCAAATGTCCCTTTTCAAAGTCAGATTTGATCAGAGATCTAAAATCAAATATCAAGTGTTACTTATAAAGAATCTAAAATAAACACAAAATAGCTTAAAAACACAAAATAATCTCAAACTGATTGCTTAACAATAATTAGAATTGATTCGAAAACTCTAAAATTTGAGTACTATTTACAGGAGAAAAATCCGTTCACTCGATTGGCCTTGGGTTCGCTTCAACTGGCCTTAGGTCCAATAGATTTTCAAAAATTCTGGCGCGATAAGATTTAGCAAGTGTTCAACTGGCCTTTCGGGTCCTACGATTGGTCAAGTGGCCTGCTTGACTAGTCGTGGATTATACACAATTGGTCGAGTGGGGCCAGAATGCTTGTTGTAATTTGAGACAAGCCCTACATGACCGGTCGAGCACTGTTCACTCAACTGGTCGAGCAGTTTCCAGGACTGGTCAAGGACCAACAGAAAATTTTAAAAAATTGTAACAAATCCTAGACTGGTTGAGAAAATACTAGGACTGGTTGAGCCAGTGCTAGGGCTAGTCGAAAAAAATAACCTATTAACTTATAAAATGATTGATACCAAGTACAAAATGAACGTAACATGCCCTAAGGTCAATCTAGGTCATTCATACCTTGTGAGATAGAACATTTGAACCATTAAACTATCAATCACATCGATAACTTTAATTCTTGCAATATTCGAAGCTTGAACTCGATGTATTGAACTTAGTCTTCAATTAGGACTTGAGTTCTTAGACGTTTCCGGATATAGAACTTAAACCGCAATATTGCGATTGGATTCTTAAAATTATAGTCTGCAACCAACACTTGAAACTCAAAACTTTCTTCAATTTGAAGATCTCGACAAGTTCGTCATAGATATCGGCAACATTGATTCAGCACGATCGTCGAAGATTCAAGGAATATCAAAGCACACGCTTGATACATAAAACAAATAAGCATGACTTAAACTCATATTGGTTTGGCACACCACAAATTTGACTAAACTTAGGGTTTCCAACAAAGCAATTTCAATCTCCCCCTTTGTCAAATTTGTGACAAAAAAATACGAGTCATGCAATAGATATTCAATAAGAATACATGCTCAATAAAGAATCATGCACCATTTAGACAACAATTGATCAATAACATATGATCAATAAAGAATCAGGCACCATCTGTGCACACCAAGCAACTCTCCCCCTTAATCCATTACTCCCTTTAAACTAGGAGAAGTAAATTGTAGGAAAAAAATATACAATTAAACTTCTCAGCCACATCATCATATCAAATCAACCTTATCAAATTAAGCTTATTCCACACAATATTCTCCCCCATTTTGTCACAACATGACAAAGGAAAGAAATAGATGATCAATGATAAATGTAGATAACAAGAGAGTAAATAAGATAGAAAAGAACATGATAAAAAGATAAATATTGGATAACCATCAAGCATTATGTCATAAGAGGTAAGTAGTTCAAGTAGTTATCATCCAAACTCATAGACAGTAAAGAGATTTAAGAGTTATTAATATAGAACCGAAGCAGACAAAACAACTAGTTAGATCCTGATGAAGGAGTAGGAATAGATGGATCATTCTTATGTAAACCCCTATTGATGCGCCTCATATATTTGCACATATATTTGAAATGTGATTATTAGGTTACATGAATTTGAGCCACCTATTCCTTAAGACTACGTAGTCACTCATCAAAATCAGAAGGCTGATAATTAGAATCAGCCTCAGAATCTGAATCTAACTCATTAAACAAATCATCCATGTTTACATCTTCTTGTGGCAAAGCATCACCTTCTTCAGCTTCTTCACCTCCTCCAGCATCCCTAACAACTTGATTGGGTACCAGGTCCAAGTTCATCTTGTTGATATTTGAATTATTGAAGGGACGAAGATTAATGGAACCTTCTCCAATAGGCATAGCTACTAAAGCATGGGTAGCTAGGACAATCATAAGATAAGCAAAAGGAATATCGCTATGACTGGGATGGAGATGGGATTGAATGATAAGATGACAAATAAGAGAAGAAAGACATATATGGATACCAGACACAACAGAATGCATAATACGGGCCACGAAAGAAGTCAACTCAGTCTTGTTACCTAAGCAAGGATACACATTTGAAATAAAAATGCGATGAAAGACCCTGTATCTGGGTAACATAAATTGACTCTGCATCCATGTTGCAACGAACTCTTGCAATCAAACGTTTTGCATTCTCAGAAGGTTTAGAGGTCAAAGTAGATATGGAAACTCTGTCATCAACAATAGGTAATTCATGATAAAAGAAATCAAATGATGGTCTACTTCGATCGAACCTTCTCTAGTTGACACAATAAATGTCAAATTCTCTAGAGAAAAGTCAGTAATACAAGCATACATAGCCTGCACAATGGACCAGTATGCCGAACCGCCCCAAGATAATATGTTCTCCCATCCTACAACTTGAAAGAGGCAGACGATGTTGAAGTGTACAATATGATCAACATTAGCAATACGCTCACAAATGAATTTCCTATGTCGGATATCCCACACATGCTCGGGGTCCTCTTTGAGTGACTAAAGATGACGCACTGAAATGGGTGCAGAACGAGATGAAGAGGGACCACAAACAGTTCTCTTCGTACTTTGCCCTTTTATAGTAATAATAACTCAAGGAAAATAAGGATTCCAAAAAGGAGAGAAAGGATTCCACGAAAATTAGATTTTTGTGTAGAAACCCTTTTAAACCACCATAAAACTTGAAACAAGTTGTAAAATGAAGTTAAAGGAGAATCAATGAACTCAAATCTACAAGGAATTTGAAAATGAAGTACTAACCGAAGAGGAATCGAAGATGGGTTCGACCGGTCGTGGTAGGGCTTGTTGGAGAAGAAGAACCAAGTGAAGAAAAAGGTGTTTTTTCCAAATAAAAGGCAAAACCAGAGTTCCACGACTGGTCGTGTACATACTCGACTGGTCAAGTGTGTACTCAACTGGTCATGCACCACTGAAAATTTGTAATTTTGTATCAATTTCAATTTTAAAACTTTTAAAATAATAAATATATACATTATAATACAAATAGGCACAAATCATCAATTCATATTGCACATACCAAGATCAAATTTTAATTTTGTAAACCTTTTTTTGTCGAGTGGTTTTGTGAATATGTCTGCAAGTTGATTCTCGGTTTGAATATATTCCAATGAAATTATAGTCTTCCACTAATTCACGAATATAATGATATTTAATGTCAATATGCTTGGTTTGTGAATGTTGAATTAGATTTTTAGAAATATTATTTACGCTTGAATTGTCACAATATAAAATCATAGATTCTTACACAATTTTGTAATCGCTTAGCATTCTCTTCATTGACACAAGTTGAGTGCATGCATTACCAGCAGCAATATATTCAGCCTCAGCTGTGGAGAGTGATACATAACTTTATTTCTTACTTAGCCAAGAAACCAAATAGTTCCAGACATAGAAACAACTACTGCTGGTTGATTTACGATCATCAATGTTACCAGCCCAATCAGGATCCATGTAACCAACTAATTGCACACTAGTATCATGTGGATACCAGAGACCAAGATTAACCAGCAACATATCACAACATGCACTTAACAGTAATCAGGTGGGACTCTTTAGGGTCTGATTGATATCTAGCACAAATTCCTATGTTAAAAGCAATATCAGGTCATCTTACAATAAAATAAAGTAAACTACCTATCATATTATGATATAACTTTAGATCACTCTTACCTGTTTAATCCTTAGAGAGTTTTAGAGTAGTACTTATTGGAGTATTAAAAATTTTCACACTTTCAAATCTGAACTTTTTAACTAATTTTAGAGTATATTTGGTTTGTGAGATAAAGAATCCATCAAGTATCTGTTTGACTTGCAACCCTAAGAAATGGTTTAGTTCTTCAACCATGCTCATTTCAAATTTAGATTTCATAAGATCTACAAACTCAACAGTCATGTTAGCATAGGTAGATCCACAGATAATGTCATCAACATAGATTTGTACTATTAGTATATAATCTTTATGTTTCTTAACAAATAATGTTTTATCAACACTCCCCATAACAAAGTAATGACTTAACAAGAATTTAGTCAATTTCTCGTACCATGTCCTGGGAGCCTGTTTCAAACCATAGAGTGCCTTTTTCAGGCGATAGACAAGATTAGCATGCTTAGGGTCTTCAAAACCTCTGGTTGTTCAATATACACTTCTTCATGCAAATTGCCATTTAAGAACTCACTCCCATACTAATTTATTTTTGATCTTAGTTTCGTGACCCGCACAATAGAGAAATCAGTTGAATGATCAACTCAATGGAGGAAACCCTTTGCGCGGCTAGTAAAATGAATTAGGTGGTTTGCGCTATCTGCACAATAAACTGCTAGTTTGCGCGACCCACGCAACTACTTAAGTATTTGATTTTCTTCTTTCTTCTTCATTCTTCTAACTCCCTTCTGATCTTCTACCCTTTCAATCGTTCTCTATTATTTTTGTTCTTTATTATTTTTATGCTCCAATAACTTGTTGCCAAAAACTCGAAAGTATTTGAAAGCAGGCTTCTTATCAAACCACATTTCATAAGCCATTTTACTATTTAATTTTCTAGTATAAATGCGGTTAATTATATAACAAGTAGTATTTATGGCTTCAACCCAAAGATTTTTAGGAAGCTTCGTACTATTTAACATTACGTTTGCCATTTCTTGAAGCACTCTAATTTTTCTTTCCACTACCTCATTTTGTTGTGGTGTTTTGGGTGTAGAATATTCATGTGATATTCTCTGGTCACTGTAAAATTTCTCAAAACTGCTGTTTTCAAACTTAGAACCATGATCACTATGGATCTTAGTGACTTGTAATTCTTTTTTAGTTTGGATACGTTTAAGTACCCTTTATACTTTGTCGAGAGTTTTTTATTTCTCTCTCAAGAAGATTACCCAAGTATACCTAGTAAAGTCATTTACAGTGACCAGAACATACTTTTTGCCACCTCAACTCTCCGTTCTAGTTGGTCCAATGAGATCCATGTGAAGAAGTTCGAGTGGTTTAAATGTAGCATTGGAGTTCACCTTTTTGTGAGCACTCCTAGTTTGTTTACCAATCTGGCACTCGCCACATATTTTATCCACTTTCTTTATTTTGGGTAGACCTCTTACGAATTCACTTTTTCTCAATCTATATAAGCTGTGGTAGTGTACATGTCCTAGGCTCTTATTCCATAATTCAGTCTCATCGGTTTGGACCATGTAACATGATAGCTTAAATGAGCTTGAGTCACTGACTATGTCGCAGTTCTCAGAAGTTTTGTGACTAGTAAATATTACAGAACCATTCTTATTTAAAATTTTACACCCTTGTTTGGTAAATTTTACACTATGATTATTATCGCATATTTAAGAGATGCTTAATAGATTATGTTTTCAACATTCTACGTATAAAACATTCTCAAATAGAGGGAGGTTAAAGAGTTGAACCATACCTTGGCCAACAATTCTGCAGTTGCTACCATCACCGAATGTTACTGAACCATTAGTCATGTCTTTAAGACTGGTGAACAGTCCTTTGTCACTTGTCATATGTCTGGAGAAACTACTATCTAGGTACCACTTTGAATGGCTCGAAGCCTTGAAAGCAGTGTGGGCAACCAAACAAGTAACCTTAGGGACCCATTTCATTACAGTTTTGAGTTTAGGAGCATCGTTGGTCTTCTTATGTTTATAGTCATTATAAGTCCCACCCACTGAGTTAGATTTTAAGAGCTCCTTAAGCAAGTCTACAATTTTCTCAGCTAAAGGATAATGATTCTGATTTTTATAGTTGATATGGTTGCTTTTAGGTTTTAAAGTCTGAAAAGTTTTAGTATTTTTGGAATTATTTTGATTTAGACTTTTCCCTTTTGACTTAGAAGACTCCCCTTTAACAAATTTAGGTAGAGTATTCTTATATTTGGGAGGAATACTTTTATCATAGCCCAATCCAGATCGATCACTACATTTTCTGGATCTGGATAAAAGTTTTTCTAATTTAGGTTCACCTTAGGCATACCTTCTAACTCAAAAGTGAAGAGACATCTAGTTTTAACTTTTCATTTTTAGATTTTAAGTTTTCAACTTGGGACGTTTTGAAATCTAAGTCGCACTTAGTTTTTTTTCAAAGCAATATGAAAATGTGATTTTTCTAAGACTAGATTATCAAAATTCTCTTTTAGTTTTGAAAAATTTTCTTTTTGAAGTTTTAACTTTATAGCTATTTTGCAACTTTCCCTATATAGGGCATCATAAGCATCTTGAAGGTCTTCTTCATTTTCATGGTCACTACCCAAATTTTCTTCACTGGTTAAATCATCATTATCTGAGAAAGTGAACTTGGATAGAGTCATTAGGGCTTTAACATCATTAGCTGACTCAGTTTCAGAATCTTCTGACTCAAAAGAGACTTCAGAGCAAGAAGATTCATCTCATGTAGCCAACATACCTTTCTTTTTAGACTTGTCCTTCTTAGGACATTTTTTTGCTAAATGCCCATATTCATGGCAGTTGCAACATTGGCCGTCTTTTAGAGATTTCCAATTTTTAGATCTAAATTTTTTCATTTTAATAGGCTTTAGCAAATCAACCCTCTTTTTACTCTTGAAAATCTTGTAAAACTTTTTGGTTAAAAGAGCTATATCATCTTCAGAACTTTCTAAATCAGAATTATTACTATTTCCATGAGAAATAATTTTAGAAGTCTTGTGGGCAATTGACTTACCTTTAAGGGCCTTAAAATTTAACTCGTAGGTTTGAAGAGACCCAACTAACTCTTCTACCCTCATATTATCCGTATCACGAAGTTTCTGGATCGCGGTCACTTTTGAATTGAACTGATTAGGCAACGAGCGCAGTATCTTTGCACAAACTTTATTTTTTAGGATCCTATCACTAAGACCCCACATAAAGTTGACAATGTCATTCAATCTTGTATAGAAGTCCATAAAAGTTTTACTTTCTTCCATATGTATTTTCTCAAATTTGGTTGTGAGGATTTGAACTTTAGATTTCTTGACAATTGTTATACCCTCGTGTATCATTTCTAAAATATCTTAGGCTTGCTATACAGTATCACAGGATATAATTCTCTTGAAATTCATCCGGTGATAGTGCACAAGTAATAGCATTTAAAGCCTTTAGATTGGCACTACTCTCACTCTTCTGAAGAGTGGTCTAAGAAAAATAAGGTGAAACTTTTACAGTTATAGATCCATTAGTACTAGTCACTTCAGTGGTAGGAGGGGTCCAATTGGTCCCTGTGGCTTGCCATACACTCTCATCCATGGATTTTTTAAAAAAAATCCTCATTTTGGCTTTCTAATAGGCATAATTGTAGCCATCAAATGGTGGAATCCTTTAAATATTCACAAGTAGTACTGATTCTCAATAAGAATGGGTCAAGAAACTTAGTTTCTTCAATTTAGTACATCTTAGAACTAGTACGTAATTCGTTTTTGAAAAGGCCAAGCTAAATGTCCTAAAGGGGGGGGGGGGGATGAATAGGACAATACCAAATTTAAAAATCAAGTGCAGAAATAAATACTTAATAAGAAGTTGATAGCACAGTAGAAAGAAACCTCTAAAATCAAGTATTGAGAGGTTGATACAAACTTTGTTCTAAGGACAACCTGACATAAAACACCTATGGTTTATGACAACCTTACTAGAACGTGGGTGAGTATCAAAAACTCAAACTCAAATGGAGGTGAAAGAAATAAGAACTAATCTATTACAACATTCACCACACAATGCTTGAAAAATAAAGATTACAACATTCACATCCACAAATACATCCCACGATCTCAAACCATAAAATGATAAAGAAATAAATCAAACACCCGAGAATTATAGTGGTTCATGTGTGTACCCCAACTGTCTGAAAACAACCACACAACTACTCCACTCCTAATGTCCACTCCCTCGGGATATTAGTGTTCACTAATCAGATGGGTTTTTCATGGTTCACCTAATACCTTCACAATTATATTTTAAGTGGGCTCACACAATCACAAACCCACACTCCAAGATTTTCTAGCTGATCTCAGAAAAAACCAAATGAGATTTTCTGGCTTATCTCATGAACTAAATAAAATGGAATTACAGAAAAGGAAACACTTATTTGTATGAATATTCTGAAGTAGCCCGGTAGAACCAACTTGATGATGACGTAGATTTTCAACGTTCAGTCTCACAAGTGTATATGGTTCTAGGTCTAGATGATTTTTAATTTAAATCAACCTGGGCTAGCTTGATTTGATTTCGATCTCAAGAAAGGGTAAATCAAATGGCCCTTTTCAAAATCAGATTGGAACAGAGATCTAAAATTAAATCATAAGAGCTACTTATAAAACATCTAAAATATGCACAAAATAGCTTAGAATGAACACAAAATAATCTCAGAGCGATTGCTTAAGAATAATTAGAATTGAATAGAAAACTCTGAAATTCAAGTGCTATTTATAGGAGAAAAATCTGTTCACTCGACTAGCCTTAGGTCCAAAAGATTTTCAAAAATTCTGACACGATAAGATTTGACAAGTGCTCGACTGGCCTTGTGGATCCCACGACTGGTCGAGTGGCCTGCTCGATTGGCTGAGTGGGCCCAGAATGCTTGTTGTAATTTAAGTCGAGCCATGCACGATCGGTCGAGCCCTATTCACTCGACTGGTCGAACAATTTCCAGGACTTGTCGAGGACCAATAGAAAAATTTTAAAAGATTGTAACAAATCCTGGACTGGTCGAGAAAGTACTAGGACTGGTCGAGCCAGTGCTTAGGCTAGTCAAAAAAATAACCTATTAACCTATAAAATGGCCAATACTAAGTATGAAATGAATGTAACAAGCCCTAAGGTCAATCTAGGTCATTCATACCGTACTTGTGAGATAAAACATGTGAACTATCAAACAATCGATCACATCGGCAACTTTAATTCTTGTGATATTTGAACCTTGAACTTGACGTATCGAACTTAGTCTTTAACTAGGACTTGAGTTCTTGGACGTTTCTGGATATAGAACTTGAACCATAATGTTGCGATTGGGTTCTTGAAATTAGAGTCTTCAACCAACACTTGAAACTCATACACAGCAAGATTGATTCAGTACAATCGTCGAAGGTTTAAAGAAAATCAAAGCACACACTTGATACATAAAACACATAAGCATGATACAAACTCGTATTGGTTTGGCACACCACAAATTTGACTAAACTTAGGGTTTTCAACATAGAAATTTCATGAGGCCACTCTTCCTGTAAGGCATTGGATTTCCTCTCTTGTCTTTGGTAAGATCACATCGAGCAGGGCTCAGATCTTATCTAGATTTACTCTTATTCCCCTTTGGCTTACTAGGAATATGAGGAACTTTCTCGAGCTAACACCAAAGGTGCATTTACTTGGGTTAAGCTTCATCTAATATTTCCTTAAGATCACAAACATTTCCTCGAGGTCAGACGGGTGGTTTGCAGCATTGATGCTTTTGACCAGCATATCGTAGATGTAGACCTCCATAGATCGCCCGATTTGCTGAGCAAACATTTTGTTTACAAGCCTTTAATATGTAGCACTAACATTCTTCAGCACAAAGGGCATGGCCTTGTAGCAGTAGAGTCCTTTGTTAATGAAGAAGCTCGTCTTCTGCTTGCCATGGGGGTGCATCGTGATTTGGTTGTAACCTGAATGTGTCCATGAAGCTCAGGAGCTCATGTCTAGTTGTGCAGTCGACGAGCCAGTCGATTCGATGGAGAGGGAAACTATCCTTGGGGTAGACTTTGTTTAGATTAGTGTAATCAACACAGACCCGCCACTTCCCATTGGATTTCTTCATTAGGACAATGTTGGCTAGCCAGTTCAAATAGTATATCTCTTCCATGAAACTTGCCTTGAGGATTTTCTCGACCTCCTCTCTAATTAATATGTATCGTTCTTCTTTGAATGCTCTCCTCTTTTTCATGACTAGCTGTGGTTGGGATCGACGTTAAGTTTATGTATCATCACTTTCGTGTTGATGCCGAGCATATCTTGGTGCAACCAGGCGAATATATCAGAATGTTGCTGAAGGGGAGTCATGATTTCATCTTGTAGTGCTAGGGCTAAGGATGATTTGACCTGAACTATATGAACGGGATCAAATTCGTTGAGGGGGACAGACATGAGGTCCTCCATCGGGCATCCTCTCTCATCAAATTCTTCATGGGGATCGAGGGAAGTGAGGTTCATCACTTGGTGCTTCCTTAATGGTAAGGAATAACATTGTAGAGACTCTTGTTGATTGCCTTTGACTAATCCAGTGTTGTGCTCGATGGTGAACTTCATCGCCAGATGATATGTAGATACAACTGCTCGTAGGGTGTTGAGTGATGATTGATCACATTGTAGACGGAGGGGTAATACAGAGGGGTAATCAACTACCAAGAAGTTTATCATCATTATCGCTTTGTTTTATCCTTCCCCAATAGTGACTGGGAGTTGGATTGATCAGTCTAAGGTGACCTTGTCTCCTATGAACCCGAACGGAGGTGTCTTGATAGGTCGAAGTCGGTCTCTCACGACCGACATCTTGTTAAATGCTTCGACTAAGAGGATATCTGCAGAGCTACTGGTGTCCACTAAAATTCAAAACACTCTGTGGTTGGCTATGGTCATAGTCACCACTAATGCGTCGTCATTGGGGTGGTGGACAGCTCTGTCATCCTCCTCGTAAAGGTCAGGTCATAGGGAGTCATCTCTGCTCTTTTAGAGGACTGCTGGCGACATGTACTTAGTATTTTGGAACATATTGGCCGATACTATGAGCATGGCCCCTCTGAGCTCTGTTGGAATCACCCCGCCAGTGGGTCCACCGAAGATAGTGCGGATTTCCCCTTAGGCTCATTGTTAATTGGTCACTTATCCTTGGAGTCCACTCATTCTTCCCTCTTGGTGATGTATTCGCGTAGGTGTCCATTGCGGATAAGGGATAAGGGTCTCGATCTCTTCCTTTAGGTAGAAGCAGTCACCCATTGAGTGGTGGTGGTTATGATGGAAAGAGCAATACTTTATTTTATCTCGCCGGTAAGCATCGACTTTCATATTGTTCGACCACCTCATAAAACACTTTTCCCGAACTTCCATAAAGACCTGCTCGGGCGTCGTGTTGAGAGGGGTATATGACTTGAACCTACTCATCCTTTTTCATCATTTTGTTCCCGTCAATTGAAGCTGACTCTTCTTTTAGCCGCTTCTCCTTGGCCGAGCTTCCCTTCTGCTGAGCAACCTGCCGAAGGGTGGCAGTCTCCTCGGCATTCGAGTACCTCTGAGCTCTGTTGAGGAGGGCGACCATAATTGTAGGGGGATTTTTGTCGAGTGAGAAGAGAAATTTTCCATCTCGTAGGCCTTCCATCATTGCAGTTAGGGCGATCTCCTCTCAGTGCGTTTGCACTCATAGTGCCTATAACTTGAAACACTTGATGTAATCTTTTAGTAGTTCTCCATCGTTCTAGACGACATGGAGAAGGTGGGATACAGATTTGAGGCTCTGTTTTCTCCGATGAAGTTGGTGATGAAGGCTTTGCTAAGTTATATGAATGAGCTGATTGATTGTGGCTTTAACTGTTGAAACCACATTTGAGCTGGCCTAGTTAGAGTTATTGGGAATGCTCGGCACATAACCACAATTGGTGCACAGTGTAGTTCCATCTATGGTCTGAACGACTTTAGGTGTTTAGCGAGATCAGTAGTCCCGAAGTACAAGGTGATTGGGGGCATTCGATACATCGAATGGGATCTACGTGATCATTATGTCGGCAATAAAGGGAGGCTTTGTTTCCTCAAGCACCACCTCTATTGGGTTAGGGGCGCTTGGTCAATAAGTTTACCGCATGTCGCCTATTTAACCTTGCAAATTTTTGAGCTTGGCTTCCCAGGCGCTCTCGCTTTTAACTATCTCTTTGTCCGCAGCCCTGGAAGCCTTCTCGCGCTTCTTTTTTTCCAACTCATGGAGTAGATCGGTCTATACTAGGGCGGCAGTACTAGAGACATGGGAAGGTACAAGCTTGGCGGCATTGTCTCGTCTAGCATGGGAGCAGGTGGTTGCCTCAGATGCGCCACGAGTCTTTAGGACCATCCATCCCGAATCATGCTCAGCCCCTTGGGTTGGTCAGGATTGCAATTGCTCCACTAACTGCTTCATAAAGCTCATGTTGTTATTTAATGCCTCGACTTGTGTTCAAGGGACATAATCCGACCTCCAGTCCGCAGGATTGTTACTCCGGACCCGAGGTTATGAAATCGGCTTGTATCAGTGAAGAGGAACCTCCATGGCTAGCTGACTGCTTCAAATGTACCAGGTTAAGTGTGCCTGGGGTGGCCGAGCCTTTCTTTTTTCCACTGGACTGTGATGGAGTAAGAATGGCTTTCGAATGTCGTTCCCACAGAAAGCACCAAACCGTTGATGTAGAAATATGGCCAACCATCCCTGGACTTGTGAACCTACATAAAAAGAAAATAAGTGGACCCTAGCTTGTGTCAGGGACCCTCCGATACCAAAGTTAAGAATCTAGGTCTAATTGAGTGTCAAGAGTATAAGGCTAGAGATTGTGCGTACCTCTTCCCTCTAGGGATCTTCTTATTTATAGATGGGAAGATGTGGGGGCATAGGGCACGGTCGCTCCTGCTTGGGCAAGGATAGAATCCTAGTAGGATTATGAGTTTGGAGATGTTCTTCAGTGAGAAGAGCCGTGTTGGAGATGGTCTCCATGGTCTTTAGTGCAAATCGCGGACGAACA